>NC_135886.1:625000-802500 GCF_964194155.1 Cetorhinus maximus | reverse complement strand
AGCAACAACAACAGCAGCAGCAGCAGGAGCAGCAACAGCAGCAACAGCAGCAGCAACAGCAGGAGCAGCAACAGCAGCAGCAGCAGGAGCAGCAACAACATCAGCAGCAGCAACAGCAGCAGCAGGAACAGCAGCAGCAGCAGCACCAGCAGCAGCAACAGCAGCAGTAGCAGCAGCAGGAGCAGCAACAACAGCAGGAACAGCAGCAGCAACAGCAGGAGCAGCAACAGCAGCAGCAGCAGGAGCAGCAACAGCAGCAGTAGCAGCAGCAGGAGCAGCAACAGCAGCAGTAGCAGCAGCAGGAGCAGCAACAGCAGCAGGAGCAGCAGCAGCAGGAGCAGCAACAGCAGCAGCAGGAACAGCAGCAGCAGGAACAGCAGCAGCAGCAGCAGCAACAGCAACAGCAGCAGCAGCAACAGCAGCAGCAGCAGCAGCAACAGCAGCAGGAGCAGCAGCAGCAGGAGCAGCAACAGCAGCAGCAGGAACACCAGCAGCAGGAACAGCAGCAGCAGCAGCAGCAGCAACAGCAACAGCAGCAGCAGCAACAGCAGCAGCAGGAACAGCAACAGCAGCAGCAGCAGCAGCAGCAGGAACAACAGCAGCAGGAACAGCAGCAACAGCAACAGCAACAGGACCAGGAACAGCAGCAGCAACAGCAGCAGCAGGAACAGCAGCAACAGCAACAGCAGCAACAGCAGCAGCAGGAACAGCAGCAACAGCAGCAGCAGCAACAGCAGCAGCAGGAACAGCAGCAACAGCAGCAGCAGCAACAGCAGCAGCAGGGACAGCAGCAACAGCAACAGCAGCAACAGGACCAGGAACAGCAGCAGCAACAGGACCAGGAACAGCAGCAGCAGCAGCAGCACCAGCTGCCTTCTCCTCTGCCACATGCTTTTCCACAAGGCTAAGGCGGAGATGCCACCAAGGTCCAGCTAGAAGGAGACAAGATCCCCAACAGAGGGTCTACAAGCGGAGGATCCATCTCTCCACATGTTTTAGCACCAGTGCCTCAGGGGTTTTAGGCTCTCATGGCAGGTCACTGCTGATATCTGTAACCTCATGGACAAGACCTTCTTCCCAGTGAGCCAGGTGGGCATACATTGCTAGTAGCCTGATAAGGTGCCTGTTACTGGAGGTTTATCTTGAAACCTGTGCATGTTTTTGCCCATGGTGCCTATTATCTTATATGATCTCCTTTTGTATCATGCAGAAAAACTGACCAAATGCTGCACAAGTATTCCAAGTTCAAATAGCAGCTTGTGCCAAGAGAAAAAAATAACACAGCTCATGAGATTTGTTTTCCTATCTTGTTCCTCCTGGTTCCCCTTACGGGTCAATGAATTTATTTCGTGACTAACTGAGTCATACAGAACAAGGAGGGTCGCAAATTTGATCTCTTGTCCGTGGAAGATAATTAGCCTCAATGTCCCTGGTTTAGGGAGGGGATAAGAGCCAGGGTTTCTAATTGTTTTCCAATGCCCCCGGTTTAGTTGCAACGCTCTCTGCTCATGCTTATTGACATATGTATAATGGGCAAATACCTAAAATACTGAAGGGCATTCAGCATCATTCAAGCTGGATTCTAGTGAAAAGTCTCCTCAGGAAAAGAGATGGGGGCAAGGTGAAAACAAATCAAAAGACAAAATACAGGTTACTCTGTTGTTGGCTTCTGTTTTTTCTTGCCTATTAGCAGTGTCTTATTTTGTTTTTCACTCATAAGTTTCTCCTTGCCCCCATAACTCTGTTGTGCTCCAGCCTTCTTCTACATGTCTCTTACATCTCTGAATCCAGCGGGTAGATTGACACTTCCAGTGGGGATAGAAAATGATTGGTAGCAGGTGGGGGGTACCTGTTGTACAATTTATCTGAATTTCTCTGTCATGAGATGTTGCCTGTTCTCAGCCACCACTAAAATTGGAAATCTCGTACCCCTCTTTACTTTACAACATTCCCTTCCCACGTGTTGTTGGGCTCAATCCCATAGTTTTCCTATTGTCCTGTGAGTGTCTCAGTCCAGTCTCAATGGTTTTTGCTCTTTAATGTCAGAAGGAAATGAACAGGAAACTAGGATACATGTGGATAACTAGGATAAAAATGGAAGAAAATGTGTTTAAAAAAGAACTTTAATATTTGAATGACTCCTTTTCCTGATAGCCCAATATTGCTGAATAATAGTGTGCGGGAATCAAACAGAGTTCCATTATTAGAATTAAACAAAGGTCCAAAGGAAGAGTTCCTTTCGTCTGTCAACGTAACATGAAACCTGAAAATGGTACTGTGTGGTTAGGAAATTATAGATGTCAATGTGAGGAGTCACGGTGTTGGTTGTGTTAAACTACTGACCAAAGTAAAATTAATTTGCAATCATAGACACAAAAATGTATGGTTTTCATTTAGTGTGTCTCTTGTATTATGATTTAAAGACCACAAATGTAAATTTGAGGTTAAATTCTCCAAACTATTCATGTTTCTCAGACAACAGAAACCTTGAAACTAGACATTAGAGTTTAGTTTGTTCATTCACAAAGGACTTAGAAATGTAATATGTAATTCTCAGCAGATGCCTTGTAATTTGAAGTGTGAACAACGAGTAATCTTATGTTGATCTAAAACAATGACTCTACTGTTTGAGGGTTCAAGCCCTTTCCCACCTCACATCAATCTTCTTCCAGTTACTTAGTCACAATTTTCCAAATAATTGTACATGACTGCAAATTTCTGACTGTTCTTCTATTACTTCTGATATACATAGGAACCTCTTGATCATATTAAGCCACACTTTTGCATAAGTTCAACATTCACGTTGATTAAAAACTTCATATCTTACCTGGGTTTCATTCTTGAATGGAACGGGTGTTTATCATCGAGCCAAGTTACTTGAAATTGTACACTGCCTTTGTCTTGGTGCTTCCAAGCCAAACAACAGCAAGAGGTGTGACTTAAGTAGCATCGGGAAGTTCAAAAGCATCAGCACTAGTTCAGTCCCTCATGTGGATTGTTGCACTCTCTGGCTGCGAGAGTGACTCTGAAGGATGAGGATGTGAGCTAGGAAGATAACAGCTTTTGAAATGTTGGTATGGCGGAGGATGCTCAGAATCAGCTGGATGGACAGAAGGCAAATGAGTCGGTTAGATCAAGACTAGAAGTTCAGGAGTCAAAAGGGCTGCTATAGGTACAGTTAGAGAGAGAAAGATAGTCAAGTATGGACATCAAGTACAGGTGAAGCCTTGTCCTAGCTATAATTGAAGGAAAATGTGAGGGTTATGAACAGAAGAGGAAGAAGAAAGATCAGATAGGTGGATAACATTGAGACCTGGACTTGAAGGAAGCCAGAGGAGAAGAAAGACAATGTCAAAACCGTCCCACTAAGGCGATGGTGAAAGTGAACAATTGTAAAAGTGCAAATAATGAAGATTCTTTTGAACGTTGTGCTCATCAATGGCAAAGGAAAGCCTTTCCCTATTTTTAGCACCCAGACTGGGCATCAAGCACTTCCAGATCACAAGAGAATAAATGTTCCTCTATTCTGCCTCGTTGCTGTGCTTTCAGCTCCAGGCTTGGGAAAGCATCCCCTACTCCGCCCGAAAGCCAATTTCTATTTTCCATTTCCGTTTCCATTGTTGTGGCCTCTCTTGGTGAGCTTCCCAATTCAGTGCCAATTTAATGTTGCATTGCAGAGCGGGTCCTTTCCAGTTGCACTCCAGGACTTGTTGACCACAGAAGAGCCCAGCCACTGGTGCAGGCAGGCTAGCATGCATTGGTGCCAGTCCCAGCCCAGATTAATGGGGTGGGGGCGGGGTGGGGGGTGGTGGCGGTTAGTGGTTTACCAACAGAAAGGGCATCTGGCTGTAGAACTACCCACCAAATCCAAAACTGATGGCAGATATGTAGAGTGATCAACCAGCATTGTGGGAAAAAGCCAAAAAAAGATTGCAGAGAGAGTTTAGTTCTGTTGCCATGTGTCCATTAGGAACTGATGGAGACCAACTAAACTCATTTCATGTATGACTATTTCCTATTTCCTTCCAAGTTGGCGTTGGTTAGAATGGGGAACAAAGCAAAGCCACGCTGAGCTGGACAGGATATAAAGATGCACCATCCTTTGACCCACAGATATCATGATGACAGTGACAAAATTACTTAAGGAATAATGTGCATCATTATCACAGCATTTTGTGTTGTTTTCCTTACTTACAGCAGCAAAATTATTGAAGTGTAAAGAAGTCAAATGTTAGAAAGAACCATTTAATCACTTTGGAGGGATTTGCTAATTAGGGAGCTGTCTCCACGGCAACATTCTACAATTAAGATGGAGATACCGACAATGTAACGTAATACACGGGATTCATAGGGAATAAATCTGCCTTGGTCAGTGGTGTAAAACAATAACAACTTGCAATTATATAGTGTCTTTAACATAAAATATCCCAAGATACTTCACAGGAGCAAGTCACATAAGGAGTTATTAGGACAAAGCTTGGTCAAAGAGGAAGGTTTTACAAAGCATCTTAAAAGAGGAAAGAGAAGTAGTGAGGTGGAGGTGTTTAGGGAGGGAGTTCCAGAGATTAGGGCCTTGGCAGCTGAAGGCACAGCCATCAATGATGGAGTGATTAAAATCAGGATGCTCAAGAGGCCAGAATTGGAGGAGCGCAGAGATCATGGAGGGCTGTGGGGCCGGAGGAGATTACAGAGACAGGGAGGGGCAAGCCTATAAAGAGAAATTTGAAAATGAGGCTGAGAATTTCAAAAGCAAGGCATTGCTTATCGGGAGCCAATGTAGGTTAGCAAGCACGGGGGAGTTACGTGATGGGACTCAGTGTGAGTTAAGACACAGGCAGCAGAGTTTTGGCTGGCCTCAAGCTTACAGAGGGTAGAACATGGGAACTGGCCAGGAGTGCATTAGAACAGTCAACTTCAGAGGTAAGAAAGGGATTGATGAGGGTTTCAACATCTGAGGCAGGGATGGTGTCAGGTGTTGTTATGTAGGTGAAAATAGATGGTCTTCGTGATGGCACAAACATGTGGTTGGAATCTCACCTCGAGGTCCAATATGACACTTTCCAACCTCATACCGTTGACGGGAAGATGAATGGTATAGGTGGCTAGGGAATGAAACTTGTGTCAGGAACTGAAGACAGTGGCTGTGGTCTTCCCAATATTTAGATGAGGGAATTTCTGCTCATCCAGTACTCAATGTCAGACAAGCATTCTGACAATTTATTGGGCAATATGATCATGGCTGATCTTGAATATCAACTCCCCTTTTCCACCCATTCCCCATATCCCTGGACTCCTAGCTGCTGAGAGACCAAAAATCCATTCATCCCAGCTTTAAATATATTCAACAATGAGGCATCCGCAACTCTCTGGGGTAGAGAATTCCAAAGGTTCACAACCTTTTCAGTGAAAAAATTTCTCCTCATCTCAGTCCTAAATGATTCTCCCCTTATTCTGAAACTGTGCCCCCATTTTCTAGATTCCACAGGGGCAAACAACTGCTCAGTGTCTATCCTGTCGAGCCCCTCCAGAATCTTGTATGTTTCAATGAGATTGCCTGCCATTCTTCTGAACTCCAGAGAGTATAGGCCTCATCCCATTAACCAATCTAATGAACATTTGCAAGTATATCCTTCATTAAATATGGAGACCAAAACTCCACACTGTATTCGAGACTTGGTCTCACCAAAGCCCTGTACAATTGTAGCAACACTTATTCCTGTACTCCAATCCCTTGCAATCAAGGCTAACATGCCATTTGCCTTCTGGATTGCTTGTTGTACCTTCTGTGTTCCTTATTTGTATGAGTACACTCAAGTCCTTCTGTACTTCAACACTTACAAGTTTAATGCCTTTTAAAGCATTTTCTGATTTTTATTCTTACAACTAAAGTGAAAAGCCTCACACTTCCCCAAATGTTACTCCATCTACCACCTTGTTTCCCACTCGCTTAACCTGTCTATATCTGTATTGACAAGGTGGACGTGGAAAGGATGTTTCCTCTTGTGGGTGAGTCCAGAACTAGGGGGCAGTGTTTTAAACGTAGGGGTTGCCTCAGAATTTTCTCTCAGAGGGTTTTGCAACTTTGGAACTCTCTGCCTCAGAAGGCACTGGAGGGAGGGCCATTGAATATTTTTAAGACAGTGGTAGATAGATTCTTGTTAGGCAAGGGAATCAAGGATCATCGGGGATAGATGGGAATGTGGAACTTGAAACACCAACAGATCAGCCATGATCTTAATGAATGGCGGTGCAGGCACAAGGGGCCGAATAGTCTACTTCTGCTCCTGTTTTGTATGTTCTTATTTCCTTTCAGCCTCTTTGCCTCCTCCCGACTTGCATTCCCAGCTAGCTATGTATCATCAGCAAACTAAGATGCATTACTCTTTGACTCTTGATCCAAGTCATAGATTGTAAATAGCTGAGGGCCCAGCATTGAGCACAAAAAGTCACAGCCTGTCAACTTGAAAATGCCTTGTTTATCCTTACTCTTTGCTCCCTGATCCTCTATCCATGCTAATACATTACCTCCAAAGCCAATATTGCATTCGCGATCCAATATATGTTTCTAATCCCTGTCAGTAACATAGCAGTGAATGTTACATGTTGGCAAATGCCAGGAATTAAATAATGCAACCAATTTATTGGGCACAAGCTTGGCCAAATGAGGGCATTAGATTCGACAAATCATTGGCACTAGAAGTTCCAACTCATCAATTTTTTAATTCTTAACATTCTCATAATTTTAAAACAAGTCCAATCTGTTTTGTGTATCCGTGGGGCTGTTGAGGGAGAAGGTAATGAGCAGGACAGGAGGAATTTGCTGAAATTTGCTTTGCTGTTGAAATAATTAATTGACATTCTCTGCATTGTTAATGTCTCCATAGAATAAACAGCAGCAGAATAGAAACATGGACTTCTATTTAAAAAATATTATGGCTTTACATTTCGGGAAATTCTAGACAACCCATGCAGAACAGCATTATCTGGTTCAAAGCCAGGTCATTGAGAACTTCAGTTACATAGCCTATCCTGACCCACTTGTGCTGTGTTTTTCACTTTGGTTCTGTTTCTGGGCCAATTCTGTTCCATTATCACATTTCCTGTGCTTACACTTCAGTTGCACCTCCTTTCTCCCGCCCAATCTCACACTGTCAGATCACAACTTGCATGTATTATATGGCACTTTTAATGCAGTAAATATCCCAAGTTTCACAGAGAAACAGCCCTCCAGCAAGAGGAGGAGAGAAAGTGGGCACGATGACAAAGAGAAAGGCCAGAGCATTTGAGAGACTTCTGGGAATGGGGAGACAAATAGCAAGATGGGGGAGGGTTTAGGGAGACCATGCAGATGAGATTGCTGAAGGTTCTGCTATCAGGTAGATGGAGCAGAAGGATGGCCAAAGCATAGGTCAGGAAAGTGCAAAACTGAGCTGGACCATGAGACTGGGAGAGGCTGCGGAGAGATTTGAAAAAGCAGCTGAGGGGAACTTAATGCCTTGGGGAATGGGGAGTCAGTGAAAATCGGGGACAAAACAGAGGTAATGAGCTGGTGAAAATTAGGGCAGGACTCCTTGTGTTTGCTTTGGGAAAAGCTTCCGCGCTTACAAGGAAATCATGAGGAAGTCAGGCCTGGAGGTGAACGTACCTGCACAAGAAGTCCAACTGTGGTCTTTAATATACTATTGTTGTGTAATTACGCACGCATCCAGTAGAGGGAAGCCTAGTCAAAGGTGCAATATTGGCTTTCGTTGCGTAACATCCTGACTAATGTACATAGCGACACATGCTTCTCATGGAATAACATGGAAACAGGCCTTGTTAACAGAACTAATTCGCTCTATAAAATCTGTGTCATAGTCGTTGTCTGAATTTTAGTACAGAGCGGCTTTCACTTTCCAGATTTCTCAATATTTCTGCTGTCACATGTAGTTTACCACCATTCTCAGGAATTTTTCATTTTAATCTTCTCTCAAATTTCTTTCCCATTTTCAAACTGACATGTTCAGCTTCTTTATTCCTATCCTTAATGATCCATGGCTGAATCTGACACACAGTAATTATGAGATTTGCACTTTAATATTTCCTTAGATCAGCTTGGTCTTTTAAGTGAATTGCTGCATTGATAGAACATAGGAACAGGAGGAGGCCATTCAGCCAACAAGATCGTAGCTCACCTGTATCTTAACTCCATCCACCTGCCTTAGTGCCACATCCTTTCATACCCTGGTTCAGCTAAACAAACCTCGGATTTAGGATTGTTAATTGAGCTAACATTCCTGATTTTTAGTGGGTGAGTGCTCCATTTTTGTAAAGAAGTATTTCCTAACTTCTCCTCTGAATAGCCAGCTCTGATTTTAAGGTTAAGTCCCCTTTGTGGATTTCCCCAACAGCCGAAAATGCCTCTCTCCATCTTCCCTACCAATTCCTTTCAAGATCCTAAAACCTCAATTAAATCACCACTTAACAACCTTTATTCTCAGAAATTCAGACTAGTTTAATGAATCTCCTCATAATCTAACCCTTGGAGCCCTGGTGACATTCTGGTGAATCTGTGCTGTACTCCCTCCAATCACATACCAAAATATCCTCTCCAAGGTGGGATTCCAGAATCGTTTTTGAGAGCTTTGTAAAGCTGTGGCAAAACTTCCTCCCCTTAATATTCGAGTTATATAGGCAAACATTCTATCGTTCTATTTGTACTCAATTACTATGTAATCCTACACCCTTATATTATCACTTCCTCACCCGAAAATGTTAATTTTTCTGGGGTACAATCCCATCAATCACTCTCTTGTATTTTGCTCATTTAGCATATTACCATTTATGTGAACTTAGACTGAGTGTCAACAAGTTTTTGACTATGGAAACATTACAGTTCAATTCTGTTCTTACTCAATTTGCACAATTGCATAGTTTCTATCAGGGGTTCCCAGATAAGATCCATAAGTGCAAACTTTGCCTTATGTTACCCTCCCATGTCCAGAGACACTGAGGATAACAGTCAAAGCCCTACATCACCTGGCTTATGCAAGCTCATTTAGCCCAGGTTGTAGTGTAATGAATTAATTCTAACTGGTTAATATGCTAATAAGATACTGTGTATGTTGCTACAGGAAGTAATGCAACATCACATGGTTTGGTCTCTCTTTTGTACAGCCTCATGGAAGATGTAGCCAGAGCAGTAAGACATCCTCGAATAAAGCACTCGTTTTATATACCGCTGAACACTCATTGGCCTGAATTTTTAGGTCGGTGGGCGGGTGCAATTGGCGGGCCCAGGATTGGCTGGGGACAGGGACCACTGACCGCGATCGGCCCCTGACCGCGATTTCACACTGGCTAGCCAATCAATGGCCAGCCAGCGCGAAGCGTGTGCTGAGAAACTCAGCACTGCCGGTGTGGGGGGGAGCGGGAGGAGAGCGGGCACTGAGGTCAGCGTGGGCGTGGGCCAGCGCTGAGAGAAAGCTCCCCGAAGGCTGAGAGCTGTCTCAGGGAGCTGAAGACCTGTAAAATCAAAAACAAACGTTTCTGAAGCTGGGAGAAAGTGTCCATGCATCATAATAAATCACCTGAAAATTTAGCCACTGAAAATGCTGTACACAGAAATTTATTTATACTTTGTATTTCGGCACAGACTAGAAGGGCCGAATGGCCTGTTTTCTGTGCTGTAGTGTTCTATGGTTCTATGATTTATGTCATCACAGAAACCTCATCCCACCCGTGGATAAGGTTTGATGAAAAATGTAAAGGCCGTCTGGCTGATTCGCCTGTTCGCCAATCGTAAGGTTGGATGGGCAATGAAACATTGCAAACAATTGCGTCATTAATGGGCTTAATTGTCCTCTCAATTGTCAGCGGGTACGCTTCCAACTTTTCCACACCGCCAACCGAAATATCGCGTGAGCGCGGGATGACACTTGCTCAACGTCATCTCGTGCATTTTAACGTTGATTCATGTCGGGTATGCACCCACCCGCCGAGCTACAAATTCCACCCATTATATATTCTGTATTATTTGAACAATGCCAAGAATACTACATGGTGGCAGCGCGTGAAAGAACGGTTATGGAGAAATCTCTACCATTACTGGAAAGCTTCCAGCAAGTTACAGGCCAAGCAGAAGCATGGCTGAATCAGTATCAGAGATTTTCTAAACATTGAACTGTGTCAGGCCTTGCTTTGAAAGTGAGCAGTGAGCAGGTCAGTACGCTGTTATATGTGATTGGTAACAATGCAGGCAGTATCCTCATCAGGCAAGGTATTGATGAGGAAAAAGCCACATACAAGGAAGTAATAAAAACATTTGATGCATACTTCAATCTGAGAAAGGATATTATTGTTGGGCAGGCTAAATTTAACAAACACACCCAACATCAAGGGGAAGTGTTGATGCATTTATAAATGACCTGAATAGACTTGCAGAGAACTGTGACTATGGCAGCTTGAAAGATGAACTATTCAGGGACAGAACTGTAATGGGAATGTTGGATGATGCTTTGTCTGACCACTTGCAGTCAAGGGATGATCTAACCTTAGCAAAGGCAACCTAACTGAGCAGGGAAGTTGAGGTCAGGAAACAGAATCGAGCTTTAGTTCAAAGTGACAAGGAGAGAGAACCTTGTCTCAAAAGCAGCTGGCTCAGTAGAGTACGTCAAATATTAAAAAGCAAAAGCTGTCGTAAAAAAGCAGAGGAGACTGGAAGAGCATCCATCAGCAGCCCAAGCTAACTGTAGTAGGTGTGCCAGGGAACAACACAGGCGGGAAAATTGTCCTGCCAAAGAGGCTGAATGCCGAATGCGGAAAGATGAGCCACTTCCAGGCTCTGTGCCACAGCAAGAAGCCTATACAGGATATGCACAAAGTGAAGCATTTCAAAAGTGGCAAGATCCAGGAAGTGGATGATATCCATGATATTGAGTTGCCTTTCCTTGCGGAGATCCAGGAACCAAGCAGAAGCTACTGGAGTGTTGATATCCTCGTGGAGGGAAACATGACACACTTTAAGTTAGACATAGATGCAGCAATTTCAGTTCTTTCAGGTGCTGGAACGTGGTTGGAGAGAATTTCTCTTCAGTCATCATGAAAAAAACTCTATGGGCCCAGGAGGTATAGGATTCAAGATCTATAGAAGAACTGAACACAACCCTCCAATAACGAGAGAAAGAAATCACAGAAACATTGGGTGCTATTCAGAATCAGAGTTTTCGCTTTTAGCAGGAAGGCATTTACAAACTTACATTTGATTTGCAGGATAGAGAAACTGGAAAGATGAGAATTTCAGCCCAAGAACTTCAGTGCTGAATTCACACAGCTGTTCACAGGACTCGGACAGCTGAAGTCAGCATTCGGCATCACTCTACATCCTGAAGTGAAGCCAGTGTATCTGTTTACACCAACAAAGCTCCTCATCCACTCTTGCCAAAAGTAAAGAGGGAAATTGACTCTACGTTGAAACAAGGAGTCATTTTATCTGTGACAGAACCAACAGCCTTTGTCCCAATGCCTAAACCCATGGATCGCTCAGAATTTGCGTAGATGTTACCCAGCTGAACAAAGCAGTTGAACACAAAGTTCATCCTATGTCGTCTGTGGACAGGGGCTTAATTAAATTGGGAAACAGTTCAATCTTCCCGAAGTTGGATGCAAATAGTGGTTTCTGGCAACTACTCATCAAAGAAGAGTCTAAGTTGCTCACAACCATCATTACACCATTTGGGAGGTTTTGTTTCAGCAGCTTACCATTCAGCATCACATCAGCACCAGAAACCTTCCAGAGGACAGTGTAAAGTATCCTAGAAGGACTGGGTGGAGTTGTATGTCACATGGATGATGTCCAGATCCATAGATCTATTCAGATAGAACATGACACTAGAATGTGAGCTGTGTTGCGACACCTAAAGGAAGCTGGACTTACATTCAACAACAGCTGTGAATTCACATCGCTGACTGTCAATTTCCTTGGGCATATTGTGGATGCAACTGGTGTCAGATCTGATTTGCCAAAGTTGAGCAATCAAGGAGTTTCCAGCTCTTCAGAACGTGACTGAGCTCCAGAGATTCATAGGTGTGGTAAAGCAAGTCGGAAAGTTCTTGCCCAACCTCGCCAATAAGCCATTACGCAAGCTGTTGTGACAGGACTATGCATGGTGCTGGGAGGAAGCACAACAGAAGTTGTTATGACTGATGCAATTGGTAAAGTGGAGTTATTTAAAAATCCCAGAGGGAAACTTTAAACAACTGTCAAAACATATAATTTTAAGTGTTATGTTTGGGACACGACTCTAATTCAGGAATCAGACCACCAGTTCTCGAGGTTTTACTTTAAACTAAATGAAATATTTTATTAATTTACACAGGTTAAAATATATATACAAATAGCTACAAATTACGACAATCATAACTTTTAACAATGTCCCAAGCTAATCTCCATTAAGGCAACAGCAACCCATAGACTTAACCAGACACCAGGCAAAGCATTTTCACCTTATGAATTCAAAATGAAGTTTTTTTCACTTTGGTTCCTGTGGAGACAGCTGGAGGCTTACAGCTGCCTTTTGATCTCACATTGCCTCTGCCCTGCACACCCGAAAACTGCTGAAGTTATACCTACCAGCTCCACTGAATGTAAATTCTCATTGTATCAACAACCTCTGAACTAAACCCCTCTGTAACAATAAAACCCCTTTCATAGTACCAATTTTATTAATATTGTATACATATTGCTTAGTAGCTGCTGGATAGGCATCAGTTTTCACCCTACTTCTTCAATGCTCTATTCAAAAAATGCAAATACACAATATATCTCTTACACATCAAAACTAGTACACATCAAAGCACCCAGGCTAGCTGGCTTTAATCCAATTAAGACACACCCACAGACTAAACTTCTATTTTAGAAAAACAATCTTTTGCATTAATAGTATATAAATTAATAGCTTCATGACAAGGTCTTTTGAGAAAATCAAATAGTTGTTGGTATCGCCTGATATTTTAGCTCACTATGACTCAGAACTACCCACTATCATTGCTGCAGGTGAATCTTCTACAGGGTTGAGAGCTATACTCTTTGAGATACAGATGGATGGAAAGCGTAGACCAGTTTACTATGCATCCCGTGCACTGCCAGAGACTGAACAGAGATGTACAGTGAAAGACAAAGAAGCGTTAGCTGCTACATGGGCTGGCAAGACGTTATTGTAGATTATATGCCCAGCCTCGACTTTAAGATAGAGCCAGACCACAAGTCCTTAGTGACACTCTTAAATTCTAAGAAGTTAGCAAAAAACTACCTCCATGAGTACAACAGTTCAGACTGAGGATGATGAGGTTTGATGCAAGAACAAAGCATGCTCTGGGAAAGCAGCAGAATAAAGCAGATGCTTTGTCCCGCATCCCAGAGGCAAGGCCTGGGCAAGATGATGTAGTCCTTAAGGTAGGAACCTTTGCATTGAAAACAGCCACAACTCCACCATCAACAACTCAGTGGCTAAATGAAGTCAGAGATGCACAGAAATCTGCTGAATAATGTGCTCAGGTCAGGGAATACTGCATCAAAAGGATGACTAGCATACATGGCACACAATCCCAGACAGAACTATGAACAGAGAGGACACCTCAGTGGAGCTGATGATTTACTCACCTGTGATGAGAGATTGGTCATTCTGAGAGCTCTACGACTCAATTACTACAACAATGCATCAAGAGCATTTGGATATCACCAAGCATCATGCCAGAGTAATGGTTTTTTTAAATCTTCGCCATATAGAAATGAGAATCAGAGACTTGGGTGGAAATGTAGTGTAATGGGTTAATTCTAAAACTTTAAAATGTTAATCAGATACCATGTACATCATCACAGGAAGTGATGCAATATCACATGGTTCTCTCGCTCTTGTACAGCCTTGTGGAAAATGTAACCAGTGCAGTGAGATGTGTTCCATTAAAGCTCATATTTTATATTCCTCTGCAGACACATTATAAATTCTGTACTAGTTGGACAATACCAAGAATATTATGCAGACCTGGACTCCTGGCCTGTATGTTTGGTTCTACAATTGATAGAATAGTTACCAGGAGAGTTGGAGGAGCTAGTTTTATGTTCCCTGCACGGCCATAAAATGTGTCAGGGGGAGCGACGGGATGAATATCTGTGTACTAAATATTTCCAAATTTCTGGCAAAAACGGTGTGCGATAACTAATATGATGACAGTTTTTATTATTTAGGTACAGCAAGATTTGCTGCACAGTTTATGACTGATAAATCTGGCTCTCACTTGTATCCCCACAACTGTGATTTTTCCTTAAAACTTTGATTACATTACAATAGTCGCTCATATAGTGCAAGTGAAATTTGTAATTTGCATTATACCGTAGGCCGTGGCATATAAGTCAACATGGAATATAAGATGACCCCCATTTTCAGACATGATGTGTTATACTCACATTAGTAGTGAGCCTTAGTTTTCCATCTCACAAATGGATGTTTTAGTTACCAGCACCATATACCTGCGTGCAAGGGATCAAGCAGGGTGATATGGGCTGAGCTGTGAAGATGTGTGGGTGTATAAGACACACTCACACAGAGAAGACCCCAGATGGTGAACAAGAAAGATGGTGACTACCCACACCCACGCCACTGGTTCACTTTTATACTCAGCATAAAAGTTGACCCTCCCACCACATTTTGGAGAGATTTTTTGAGGCTTCAAAGGTTGATTTATACACTTACAGCTATGGCAATCTGTGTGAAATGAAAGTACTATTGGAAATTGGATGTATTGAGTTATTGAAATAAACAGTGACTCATTAAATCAATCACCTTAAGTATTCGGAGAGAAATTTTCCAGCTTTTTTTGAACTAGCCTGAACTTCTTCATCTGCTTCTTGGTGAATAATCAGAATTTCATTTTGAAAGAAAATAAAGAAAGATCTGTATTTATGTAATGTTTCAAAGCACTTTACAGCCAATGAAGTATTTCCGTGTTGTAATGTGGGAAATACAGCAGTCAATTTGCGCACAATCAGCTTCCACAAACAGCAATGTGATAATGACCTAATAATCTGCATATGTTTTTGTATTGTTGATTGAGGAATAAATGTTGGCCAGGACACAGGGATATCTCCCTGCTGGACCTCGAAATAGTGCCAGTGAACCTTTTATATCCACCTGAGAGAGCAGACAGGACCTTGGTTTAATGTTTCTTCCAAAAGAGAGCACCTCCTATAGTGCAGCACTCAGAGTTGTGATATGCATTTAAGGGATAGCAACCATCACTAGAAGGGAAGTGCGATAGGTGATCCAGCCTCAGTTTCACTTTGGTCTGTGAGCAGAACACAGCTCTGCTGCTGATGCCTTCAAGCTTTCTACCTTTATATAAATGTTCTTACATGCCTAGCCTAAATAAATGAACACGTAATGTGTTTGTCCAATCCCTTACAAGTGATTGCTATCTTAATATCATTATGAAAACACAACATGGTGTTCAGCAGTGGTCAAACAGCATGGCAGCAAGATTAAGCACAGGTACAACATGGTGAACAGCCTTAGCTCATGCTACATGGCATAAGATGACACTTGATGTTTTGGTCAGACTGCAACAAAGCCTCAGCATCAGAGAGTGTTGAAATCACAACATGGTGTCTGCACAGGAAAGCTTTGAAGTTACAGTGCTGAGATCGTGCTCAGGTGGAGAGCAGGCAGATCACTTGTGGTGAGGTTGCAGCACGTAGCCTGTCCGTTCAGTGAGTGGGACAGTGTGGTCGAGAGGATCAGCAGGACCTCGGTTACCTCGGTCGGGAAAAGCAACTGACCAGGGTGTGGGCCGGATTGATAGTGAACGAGAGAGAGTCAAACAAAAAGAACAAACAAAGCCAGAATAAAAATCAAGCCAGAAAAGGTTACGATTATAATGGGTGGCTTCGGGATTGCTGAACAATAAAGTGAATAAAACAAGGAGAAGGAAGGACAAAGGGATACTGTCAGAATGTCCGCAAAATTTGCCAGTTTGAATTGGGATGCGGCTGACCTACTTTCCGAATTCAAAATCTTTAAATAGTGTACAGAGCTATGGTTTCTTGATTCAGGTTTGGCTGAGCAAGATAAGCAGGCCAGAAAATAATTGCCTCACAATTGGGAATGAACACATCAGGATTAACAGAGGGAGAGGTAAAGGATCCCCAAAAGATGTGGACTACATCGGAAGACTGGTTCAGTATCGGATTAAACTTCCGAATTCATCGACTAGAGTTCATGTCATTTCAACAACAGCCTACAGAACCCATAGACCACTTAGTCAGCAGAAGCAGAGAAAAGGATACGTACTGTGATTTTTCAAATACAAAACTAGCGGACAGAGCTGGTGATCACCTCTGCTCCGATGGAAGAATTCCAGAAAGATCTGCTAGATGAGCCCAAAATGCATAGCATCAAAGAGTTGTTCAAGGATGGAAGTTAGTATAAAGCGATCCTAGCAGGTCAACGAAGATTACAGCTCCGAAATACAACGCCAATTGTTGACCCACTCATTAGAACATCTAAACCTAGCAAGGCATGTAGAAGGTGTGGCCATCTGCATGTACCAAGGACATGCACAGCTCTCCAACAATTCTACAAAGCATGTGGCAGAAAGGGCCATTGGCAAAGGCAATGCACTAGAGCGAAGCCTGGGGCAGCTACAAAGAGCTGTGCACTGATCCAAACAGACCGTACACAACGGGTACCTTCAAGAAGTAAGAATTACCATCTGGTGTCCCATCAGAAACACATACATGCGGTGATTGACAAACCAGAAAATGATGATAATATGTCTGATGAGATGAAGAGTGGTGAAAACAGGTTTCACACTGTCAATCTCGTGGAAAACATAGATACTGTCTCACCATCCGAAATGCTTGCCAAGATTCAAATTATTTGCCCTAGTAAGTTGGTAACTGTTCGTTCTTGGCCAAGACTGACACAGGGGCAAGGGCGAACATCCTAACTCTACATTCTAAAGGACATGTATCCACAGATGTGGAGAGTCATGGCGAAACCTCCTACTGCGCAACTTTCAGTATACAGCAGTTCACTAATCACATGTGCAGGATGCATTGTCCTTGAGTGCAAGTACCATCACTCCTCCTGGATGTCCCAGATGGTTTTCATCATGGAGACCCATCGTGGAGACCCATCGTGGAGGCCCAGTGACTGTAAGGTCTACTGGCAGTCATGACCTCGCACTAGTAACATTTCATGGAACCAGTCAGAACTCACACAGCAGACCAACCTCAGAAGCTACTCCTATCACCTCAGTTCATGACCTAGCATTGAAATACCCAGAATGTTTTGACAAAATTGGCACTTTCAAGGGAGCTGCAAAATTATACTTGTAGGAGAATGCAAGTCTATCAATTAATCCACCACATATGTGCAGCATCCATTTACAAGACAAATTGAAGGTCGATCTAGACAAAATGGAGAAAGATGGAATCATTAGAAGAGTACAAATGCACACCAATTGGTGCAGCTCAGTCAACTGTGTAAAGAAGGACAGATAACTGAAAGTTTGCCTTGATCCACGACCTTTAAATGCAGTTTTGAAACATTGCCTTTACAAAATACCCACATTAGAAGAGTTAAATCCAAGATTTGCAGGTGTAGAATTCTTCTCATATCTTGATGACAGGCATGGCTACTGGTCAGTCATCTCACGGAGAAGTCCCACGAGTTTACTACATTTCCTACCCCATTCGGATGATACTGTTTTCAATGACTTGCTTTCAGGTTATCTGTTAGCCAAAATCTCTTTCAAGCTTACGTGGACCACATTACATGCACCGTGCCAGGATTCATCTGTTTAGCCGATGACATTGTTGTTGTGGGACAAACAAAGCAAGAGCATGACAATAATCTTCATTTATTGGTGCAAGCAGCCGGTAATGGAGGATTGATGTTCAACAGTCTGAAATGTGCCATCAATATGTGGCAGATCAATTTCTTTGCTTCCAAATATTCCACTATCGGCATATGTCCCGATCCATGTAAAATAGGGGATGTTAATGCCATGCCAACTCCTCAAGACAAGGACAATCCTTGAAGATGTCTAGGTCTCTTTAATTTCCTGTCTCCATACATTCCCAATTTCACTCAAAAATCTTCATCGCTAAGGGAATTGTTGAGAAT
This sequence comes from Cetorhinus maximus, assembly GCF_964194155.1. Lineage (NCBI taxonomy): Eukaryota > Metazoa > Chordata > Chondrichthyes > Lamniformes > Cetorhinidae > Cetorhinus > Cetorhinus maximus. The sequence continues at coordinate 784,339 of NC_135886.1, read as the reverse complement.
GGATGTGCCTTTCCTCCAGCACAAAGACCACCAATACCTCTTCAAGGCACTGGAACAGTCACTATCAGTAGCATTAACATTGCAATTTTATGATCCTAGGGAGACAACTACCCTGGAGATAGATGCCTCACAGAAAGATTAGAGAGCATGCATAGGATAGAAAGGCAAAACCAATAGCATTTGCTTCAAAATCTCTGCCTGTAACACAATCCAACTACTCCAACAGTGAGTGGGAAACATTAGCTTTAGTGTTTGGAATCATGCGATTTTATGCCTATCTATTTGGCAAAAGATTTGTGGTAGAGATTGACCGCAAGACACTGGAGATGATTGGCGAAAGCCATTTGTCCAATGAACCACCAAGACCACAATGTCCATTGATAAAGATTCAAGGTTATGACTGTGAGATTAGGTACAAGCTTGGCAACTTGATGGTCACATCAGATACACTTAACAGATTGCTTAATTCAGCAAAAGCAGAAGATATATCCTTGGATCAACAATTTGACTTCATTGACATTGAACCTGAAGATGTTCTCCAAATTGATCTGGTACATTTTGCACAACACAGATGGCAACAGCTACAAGAAGAAACAGTAAAAGATTCTACACCACAGAAACTGTAAAAAACCATCTTTAAGGATGACCTGATTCAATTCAGCATGAACATGAGCTCGTGAGACCATTTTGGCCTTACCAGGATGAGCTAGGCATCTCCCAGGGAGTCATTTTTGAAGGCAGGCAGGTCATCATACCGGAATCTTTGCGACCTGATATTCTTCAGCAACTTCATCTCTCGCACATGGGGATAGATCGGACAAGAAGGCTCACAAGGGCCAGGTTTGTATAATGACATTGAAGTCATCATCAAGAAGTGCGGGACATGTCAAGAGCATATACCCAGTCAGCACAAAGAATCGCTCATTCCACATTAAGTTCCTACCCATCCATGGTCCAAAATCGCATTTGAATTCTTTCATGTCCATGGGACTGACTTCATTGTCATCGTCGGCTACTTTACCAAGTACCCCATTATTCGACGATTGCAATATATATCAAGCACAACTGTCATGCACACTCTAAGTGCTATTTTCAGTTTATTTGGTGTGCCTAGAGAGATCATTACAGATAACAGTTCACAATTTATTGGTAAGCCATTTCAGGCTATGTGTGAGAAGTGGGATATTGATCACACTACTTCTCTTCATTACCCTAGATCTAGTGACCTGGCTAAATGAACGTTTCACCCTAGTACTCAAATGTAGACAGGCTAAATAAGATCTACACATTGCAATGTTACATCTGAGAGTGAAACCTTTAAGTGCAACTATTCATCATTGGCAGAATGCATGTTTGGCAGACCAGTGCGTACCAATTTACCTACTATTACTCATTCTACACTCTCAGAAACTAGAGAGCAACTTTTAAAACTGCAAGAGAATTGCAACTTTCCCAATAAAATACCTGTACAGAATTGCCAAGTTTACAGTTGCAACAACAAGTTCGCATGCAGGATCCCACAGAAGGTACATGGCAACCAGCTGACATGACAAGGATTTGTTCAGAACCAAGGTTCTATGAAGCCATTATGTACAAAGGCTCAACAGTGAGACATGACGAGGACAAACCAGATCCAATTCAGCTCCTCGACAACTATGTAGTCCTTTGGCCTCTACGACAAGATCCAAAATACAACCAGGAACGACATCCAAGAATGACAATCCCACAGATCACTGTGAGCAATTAAAGACACCTCCAGACAAGGTTACCATTACAGATCTGAGCCTGTCAGCAGATTACCTCTAAGCTTTATAGACTGATAGATTCGTCAGTTCCATACACTTATGTAATGGTAACTAAACATGAGCTTGTATTGTAAATAGTTCTACAGCTTTGGAAGAGGGAGAAAGTATCTTTAAGAGAAATGGGGGTGGGGGTGTTGTAATATGCCTTTAAGGGGTAGCAGCACGACATCACTGGACGGAAATATGTCATGTAATCCAGCCTCAGTTTCGCTTTGGCCTGTGAGCAGCACAAAACACTCACAGCTCTGCTGCTGATGTCTTCAAGCTTTGTATAAATGTTCTTATGTGCCTCATTTAAATAAATGAACCCACAACATGTTAACCCAATCATCATAAAAGCACAACAGGAGTACCTGCCTTGATTTTTTTGTTCAAGTCCTGAAGTGGGACTTGAACCCAAAGCTTTACAAATTAGAAGCAAGTGTGTTACCAATTGAGCTACTAGTTACACAAGGTACCAAACTATCTTAACATGTATATTTGTTTAGCTTACTTTCTTTGGTGGTAGTTGGTAAATTACATGGCTCTGAATGGGTGAGGAGTGTCTGTACTATGATGTGCAGGACAGCACAACTGTGAGGGACAGGCTGGATGGGTTAGTAACATTTTTCCTGTTCCCTCAATTTAATTTGCTCTTGTGCATGTGATGTTCCCATTTTCTTACAGCAAGCATTCTTGGAACAGAATAGAACAGGATTGCAATTCTGAGTATTTCAAAAACTCTCAATTTAAAAACTGTTAAAATCATTTTTTTTAAATCAATGCTTTACAATATTTGCTTTATTGAATATTTTCTTTAAAAATGAATTTTAATTTGAAGTTAATCTCTGAGAGTAACAGGAATTCAGCAGAGTCCATTAGCCCTCAAATTTGCAGTTACTGAATTGCCAGTGCAGCATGGGAAAAACTGATGGGACAGTCACATCAACAATAACACCTTGCATTTGTATAGTGCCTTTAATGTGGAAGACTGGCCAAGGTGTTTTACAGGAGTTTGGCACTAAGTAACATAAAGAGATATAGCACATGACCAAATGCTTGTTTGAAAGAGGTAGGCTTTAAGGAGCGTCTTATGGGAGGAGAGTGAGTTGGAGCAGCAGAGAAGTCTAGGGAAGGAACTCCAGAGGTTAGGATCTAGGTAGGTGATGGCATGGCCACCATGATGGAGCAATGAAAACCAGGAATGCTCAAGAGACCTAGATTGGAAGGATACCGAGATCTTGGGGGGGCGAGGGTTGGCATGTGGCACAATGAAGTCAGCCATTTACATCTCCCAAGGGAGAGGAAGCAGCGCTGAGATGTGCTCGGACATTGGCTGCCAGCATGCTTTTTGAATAGTGGATTGCACCTAAGAAATACAAGAAAGGGGAGACGGCAAGGGTGGGCATAAAACTATATTAAGTAAAATGTCTCAAAGTAAGGCCGTGTTTTGTATGGCATTGTGTAAATAGGGAGTGTTAAGGATTTGAAGTGTTGTTGAAAGGGATACAAGTTAGACATTAGGCTAGTACAAGCAGCAACAGCATACATAGATGCTGAAATCCTCATGTTCTCTTCTTTTCAGTCACCATGAGTGGAGCTGTTCAGGTCTTCATATCCTGTCTGGTGGCTTTCATGCTCTGCCAGGCTAAACCTTTCAAGCAATCTAGCTTCTTTGACTTTGTGGGAGAGGAACCAGGATCGGCATCCGGACCAACTCCTGAGGTTCCTGTCGTCCACCGATACAAATGTCCACCCAGGTGTCGCTGTCACATGAGTGTGGTGCAGTGTTCGAATTTAGGTAAGGAAAGCTCAAACCATTTACACGGGAAGAAAGCAGAATTGAAAGTGCACATGTTTGTTATTATGATTGGTTTCCCTTCCAAAATATAAGCAGTTCATTCAGAAAAAAAATTCCTGCTTTGAATGCACAAGGACATTTGGGGCAAAAATGCTTTTTCCAGGCATTGCTGTAAATTAAGGGTCCTTCAGCTCCATATAAATCTCAAATTTAATTCTTTTAATGTCCATGTTTTTCTTTTCCTCTCCTGAATGCATTATCTCATGTTGGGTTACAATGCAGTGTCCGTTAGTATCTTGCCCGAGAAACCCTTCTCTCTCTGAGTCTAGGCAGTGAGCAAAGCTCAATGGCCATTACAGCTTAGCCCTCACCTAGTATTGACCCACACAAACACATGCACACTTTTGTTATAACTGGGTGAGAAGGGGTGAACTGGCTCCCCTCTATTCAACCTCCTCGGTTGGTCACAACAGAGGCTTTAGTTTTTTTTCACAAGGATATGCCTTTCCCAAACTATTAATGCAGTGAGCAATAAGGAGCCAGTCACACAAGGTTCACTTGAGTAAAAGAAAGAGCAAGTTTATTAACCACTAAACCCCAGAGAAGAGAAAATAAAAATGTGATGTCACACACACAGGTATCAGAAATAAGGGAAGTTAGAGTTCAATTAAAAAAAAGTTAAAGCAATGAACGGTTAAGTGTCCTTTGCTTGTCCTTGAGGCATAGATTTTAAAACATTGAAGCCAATTTGTACTGGTTGGTTATGTGGATGTGATCAGATGTAGAAGATGTTGCAATTATTAAGAGATCTCAGTTCACTGGTGGATTTCTAGTAAAGTTGGCTTCCAAACCAGTTAGTCCACTTGTTTCAAAAGAGAGAGAGGGAGCGAGTGCAGTTTTCCAGCCTGTTTCCTTTGTTGAAAACTTTCTTGACATTCCCTGCATCACTTGTTTCAATGTCAAGTGCTTTGCATTTTAATGTGTCTTCCTTAGACAGTGATGAGTTTCGATGACTCTCTGGATTTGTTTGTTTTTCACCTTCACCTTGGAAGGTGGCTTTGTATTTTTAAATAGTTTGTTCTGCTTCATTTCAAATTGCAAAATGTCCAGTCTGTTGAGATTTGAAAATCATATTTTCAAAATTAAAGCTGCGTCGACTTGCGATACTTTCCAATTGGTGGACATTGAACCACAATGATCCTGGCTTCTCATCGCCTCCTGAGGCAAGCTTAATTATTCCCCTTCTCTTGGCACCCTAGTCTCAGAAAAACCGCCTCAGCACAGCCGAGAAACATTTACATTCCGTTCGGCTCAGTTATACACTAGCCAGTGTATTTTTACAACTCAGCTTTTTGAGCAAATATCAGATTTATTCTTTAGTACAAAAAAATATACCCACCTCTTCTAAAGGTTTTAAAAAATATTAATCTGAGTGTCACTAAGTGATGTGAAACTGTAGCTTGTGTAAGTGTAATTGTCAAAGGTCAGCCATATTCTCACTATTTCCACTGTCCATCATTCGCATGCAGTGGTCAGAATGCTGTGAACATCACATGGCACATGCATTACAGTTTATTCACATTCATCCACAGTGCCCTCATCTGCAAGAATATTTGTAGGTGCTGACAGGTAGCAGAGATAGGAATAAATGGGTCATTTTCGAATTGGCAAGCTATTACTAGTGGAGTGCCACAAGGATCAGTGCTGGGTCCTCAACTATTTACAATCTATATCAATGACTTGGATGAAGGGACTGAATGTACAGTTGCTAAATTTGCTGATGACACAAAGATAGGTAGGAAAGTAATTTGTCAAGAGGACGTAAAGGGTCTACAGAGGGATTTAGGTAAGTAAAATGAGTGGGCAAAAATTTGGCAGATGGAGGATAATGTGGGAAAATGTCAACTTGTCCACTTTGGTAGGAAAAATAGAAAAGCAGTATATTATTTGAATGAAGAGGGACTGCAAAACTCTACAGTACAGAGAGATATGGGTGTCCTGGTACATAAATCACAAAAAGTTGATATGCAAGTGCAGCAAGAGATTAGGAAGGCAAATGGGATGTTGCCATTTATTGCAAGAGGGATTGAGTATAAAAGTAAGGAAGTTTTGCTGCAGTTGTACAGTGCATTGGTGAGATCACATCTGGAGTACTGTGTACACTCTTGGTCTCCTTACTTAAGGAAGGATATAATTACATGAGAGGCAGTTCAGAGAAGGTTCACTTGGTTGATTCCTGAAATGAAGGAATTATCTTATGAGGAAAGTTTGAGCAAGTTGTGCCTACACCAACTGGAGTTTAGAAGAATGAGATTTGACCTTATTGAAACATATCAGTTGCTGAGGGAACTTGATGGGCTGGATGCTGAGAGGATGTTTCCCCTCATGGGACAATCCAGAAGTAGGGGAATAGGTCTAAAAATTAAGGGTCTCCCATGTAAGACTGAGGTGTGGAGAATGTTTTTTTTTAAGAGGATCGTTAGTCTGTGGAATTCTCTTCCCAGAGATAGTGGAGGCTGGGTTATTTAAGATGTTAAGGTTGAGTTAGATAAAGTTTTGAGCAGCAAAGGAGTCAAGGGTTACAGGGGGGAAGACAGGAAAGTGGAGTTGAGGCTGCAATCAGATCAGCCATGGCCTTATCACACGGTGGAGCAGGCTCAGTGGCCGAATGGCCTACTCCTGCTCCTAGTACTTATGTTCTTGAGCTGAATTTGAATTCAGCATTTTTTATTGAAGTTTCACAGACTTTACATTCTTGATCCATCAGGATATGGAATCATTATTGGGATGCTCGCTAAAATGGTAACATTTACTCTGCAGGTCCGATATTTGGCTTTGTGTTGGGTAACCCAGTGGATGGTGCAGAACAAAGGAATCAGACTGCTAGCATGCTTTTCTAAGAATATCCCATTTTTAGAATGGAAAAATGTGGTTCTCATCAGAGCATGCTGGGCATGGGATTAGGTCATTTAAACAGCAACAACAACTTGCACCTTTAATGTAACAAAACATCTCAAGCCATTTCACAGGAGGATTACAAAGCAAAATAGGACACTGAGTCACGTAGGTGCTAATAGGTCAGATGGCTTGACTAAAGACGTAGATTTTAATGAGTGCCTTAAAGGATGAAAGTGAAGTAAAGAGATGGAGAGCATTAGGGAGGGTATTCCAGAACTTAGGTCATGAGCAATTGAAGGGACACTGACCAATGATGGAGCGATTAAAAACGGACCAGTCAGAATCTAGTAAGGTCTCTGTGTCACACTACACATGGCGTTGAGGGGCTGATTGCATTCCATGACCTACAATGAGGATTGAAACCTTGAAACAATGGTGTATGACATTTGTACAATTGAATCAGTAAATTCTATTGCATTTTCACAGAGCCCACCCTTCAGCCAATCAGGAACAGCTTTTTAAAAATCGCAAACCCTGAGGACTTTGTAGTTTGAGAAAATGAACAAAGTAAACAAGATCCTAACAGTATTCATTGTAACAACTGATCTGGGAGGAACCTAATGATAGCTGCACTGGGCAATTTCCTTTTTAAACCAAAAAGGAGTCACATTGCACAGTGAAGAAAATGATTACTCTGATTATTACCATATTCAGGCAGCATCAGCTTCGTACTGTTTTGAAGAAAATAAGGGAAGTGACTAATTGTGGGAGAATACATAGCTTCAGAAATATGCATGACTGGCAGCTTTAATGCTGCCCAAAATCCAGCTTGTGCAGGAATCAGAACTAGTTTATAACGGACATGATTCAAATGAGTCTGTATTACTTGACCCTGCTTTCTGCTGTACACTGGCTTTGTGTGACCCTGACAAAAACTTGTAAAGCCACTTTGTACTCAGCTAGGTGAACAAACAGATAGATAGAAAAAGATATAACAGATATGAAAAGGTTACTTTCCTGTCTAATTCGTAAAACATCTCAACTGGCAGCTGCTTGCCTGAGGCAATGATTTTTATGGGGCTTAAGGTTAAAGTTTCAAACCTCAGTTGAAATTCAGTTACTAAGTTAATGTTCACCTCCCTCGTTTTGCAGCAAAGTAATGGAAAGTTTGAATTAAAGTCTCATCAACATTTTCCCCATATCTTCCCCAAATGCTTCTGCCATCAGCCAGGAGGATGGGGCTGTCTAGACTGTAAACCTCGATAAGAGTCCGGTCAGCTCTGATTGACAGACATTGCTGTTTGTGGAGCTGACTGAGTTGTTTTTCCCACACTTTCTCTCCTCCTTTCCGAAGCAAACAAAAGTCACATTTGCAAAAGAAAGCAAATGCAAACTGAACGCAAACTGAAGTAACCCTATTGTTACGAAAGCCAGACCTACCTCATCCGTGAACAGGGACTGGGAAAGTCCCAACAGGCCTCTGGAGTTCCTGTGCATGCACGGACAGGGAGCGGGTTGCGTGTGCGAAGTGCCTGTACATAAACAAAAGGCTACAAAACCTCTGATCATGTGACCCAGAGGCTGGGCACCATTTCAGAGAAGAGTCCTAGGCAGGGGAAAGGGATAGGGGACAGGGAGAGGCCTCAAAGGGAGATGGATAGGGAGGCATCCCCAGTTAAGGAGAATGGCGAGCAAAAAAAGAGGCTCCAACCAGATAAAGGGCTGCAGTTGGCTGACTTTAAGGGGTGAGGGCTCAGGAAAAGCCCTGGCAACCAAAGAGGACTTGAGAGAAGCCCTGGTGATCAAAGGTGGCTTGGAGAAGCCCTGAAGACCTAAGAAGGCAGGAGAAGGTTGGTGATTCCATGCCGCATGTCTTTGGGGCAAAGGTATTCCTTTGGAGCAGTAGTATTCTGCTCAGTGTAGCTGAAGAGCTGAGGTTGTGTTTGTGAGTTGGCGTTTAAGTACATTCTCGGGAATCCAAGGGAATGGAGTCTTGGAAGGCAATCATTGAAGTCCAATGAGGAGCGCCGTCATTGAGGCTGTCCAAGTTGGACCAACCTTGGATGGAATTTCAAGGTTAAATCTTTGAAGGTGAAGACTGAATTCCCTCTTGAGAGAGCCAGGATTTCAACAAGATTGGTTGACTTACAGTGTTTACTGATATCTGGGTGGGTGTTGAGAAACCCATGGACTCGGTCTTAGTTGCATCTGCCCTTTTTGGTGCAGTGTGGGTGCGTTCATCTACTGTTCACCTGTTAATTCACAAGTACCTCATGTTAACCCTGAATGTTAGAGTATAAGATAAATATTGCAATTTTTAAAATCTTTCTGACCTTGTATAATTAAGTTTTTTTTGTTTGTTCAAAGCCCAGGGAAGTTTGTGGCTTTATTCACTGAGCAAGTGTCCTGAATCTCAAACTTTGTCTACTTCAAACAAAATATAATTGGTCCCTAACTGGATCTTACCAAAAACGTGGGGTCTAGGAACATAACACTCTTTCTGTTATTGACCTGTGTTATAGACAGGAGTGGGGGGGTGTGGGGGGTGTTAATTTAAACAGCCCTGATTTCCCCTTTCACTGCTCATCCATTAATAGAAAAGTGTTTTTGATTTGCTTCCCCACCTTTATAAGCGGTGGTGTATTTCCCAACCCTTCGGATTCGGTGTGATCTAATTTCTATCAATAACCCCACAGCAAACTTGTGGTAGGATGAACGCAGAGGGTTAGTTTATTTGTACACACTCAAACATGGGGGAGTTGACTTCCATGGTGAGATAGGCACACAGAGATGATTCAGTCTTGTAACGATGGTACAGAAGTTCCGGTCAAAACAGTGTAGACAGGCCGAGGCATTCAAACCTGGACAGAGTCCCTTTTCTGTGCCGCTGCTTGGTAGATGGGAAAATGGAAACCTGAGCTTTGCAGCTCCACAAGGCAATATTACTGACTATACCAGCTGGAGGGTTATGTCATTTGACTCCTATCTCTCTGCTTTGGCTTTGAAAAAGGCTGTTCATCCCTTTGTCTGGGTCCCTGAGATTGTTAATGTTCCAACCATTAAGTCTTAAAGAGGGGTTGTGGGGTCTTTTGTCCAAGCAGATGAATTGGCTCCAGTAGGTCAGGCCCGACTTATGAAATGTAGATGGCCTTTGTATAGTTCCCTTTGAATTTGGTCTGTGCAGCCCATAGGGGGTCCTTCGGGTCTCCAGGAGGTGAAAGCTTCTTCAAACCTACCAAATAGCTCCTTTTGTTCAGGGTCACAGACAGACACATCTTCAGCTATTTTAAATGGTCATTGTCCAGTTGTTTTAATTTTTAAAATTAGCCATGAAGATATATAAATATATATTTTATAAAAATATTGATTGTGGGGTCTTAACCCTTTAACAGTCCTTACGGCCTCAGAGAAAAAAGTGAATTCTATTTCATTTTTTAAAAAAAGCGATCTTATGCAGGAAGAACGGGAAGTAATAGAGTAAGCCTGCATTTGCTCGTTTATCCTGTCACACAGCCAGGGGGGCAATGGCAGCTGCCTGCTGCATTTTCTTTTTGAAGTTTAAACGTGGGTTGGTGCATCAGTAAGGACGCTGTCCTTTCCTGGGATGTGGAATGTTGAGGTGCCCTGCGAAGGTTCAAAATCTGACTTTGAGGGAGATCTCTTCAGGGTTGGAGTTCTGAATTTTCCTCTGTTGGAGATCAAGACTAAGCAAAGCCATTGGTTCCAGAGCTCTGCCTGTTCAACTCCTGATTAAGTGTCCTCCAAAGGTTGTGGGGGTTTTACAGGGTGGTGAGCACTCAATGGGTGAGTGAAGGTCACGCTGCCCTGGGTGATCTGCTGGGGAATGCTGAGCATCTCACTCTGTGAGTGCCAGGTCTTTTGATCATAAGGCTGAGCAGCCCTTGTCCAACTTAGCTCCTCTCTGTCCACCTTGGCAATCTGTGAATTCAGCTGTTCAAACCCAGGGACTGCAGTTAGGCTGGTTGTCAGGAGATCGGGGTGTTTTAAAGGGGCTTTGGCCTCTTTAGGGGATCCTGGTTCAGTGTCCAGCTTGGGCGCTAGCATACCTAGAGTGTTCCAGCTTCTGTTGCTGGGTGCTTTAGCTGGGCATGGCAAAAGGTTGGCAGTCTGCTCCTGAACTCAGGCCAGCCTTTCTGGGCCTAAAATATAGGAGATAGTCTTCTGGAAAAGGGCTCTGCCGCATCCATACCAGGTAGAGCCGCAAAGCTGTAGCCTGATGGGTTGTTATGGATCATTTTAACTGCAGTTGGCAACCCTGGCAGGTCACCTTCCGATTCTGCATTCGTGCGGGTGAGTCTGGGGTCCAGTCTGGTTCGGAACCCTCTGCTGGTCAGCTGGGTGGTTGGCTCTATGTCTTTTGGGCAACCACTGCCCTCTTGGGGATGGTCAACTCTTGCTGTACCTCTTGGTGGCTTTTCAACTAAGTGAGGCGTCACCCTCACGCTTTCTGGTCTAATCTGGGAGCTTTCCTTGGTCCCCAGTTCAAATTCACTGGAAAACTATCGGCATAACCAATCATTTGGCTTCCTTGCTGGGGCCTTTGGCTTTGGAGGGGGCGCTCTTCTATCTTTTTTCCTCTCCCCTGGAACACCTCTGCCCTCAAGTGGAGGTGCAGCTCCAGCTACACTCTCTTGTGGCCCTTCGACTGGAGGAGGCATCTCACTCCCAATCTGCTCATCTGTTTTGAGACTCTCTTTGTCCCTATTTAATTTTGGAAAGAAGGCTTCTGCTGGCCATACTCCAGGCAAGTCCTTAACCTTTGCGCTTCCTGGTTTAAAAACCTGCCTTCCTTCAGGCTCTTTGACTAAATGGGGCATCTCCCTCACTAACTCTTTCCCTGCTCTAGGACTTCTCTGGTCCTTATTTGATTCTGGGATTCTCCAGGAATCTATTTTAGATTCTAGAGGCCTTTCCTCGACCCCTTTTAACTTTATTGCCCTGGCTTCAGCCTTGCTACATTCAAGCAGCCTTCACTCAATGTTTATGGCTGTTATTTCACCCTTTCAGGCCTCTTGACCATCTCCAGCTTTCTGCTCTCCTGCTGGTTGGCGTTGGCCTCTTCTCTTTCACTGGCTAACTCCTTGCTGCCAGACAAATTGTTCCCAAGGATAAAATCGATTCCTGCTACTGCTCACATTTTGGGATGGGTAGGGAGACACTGTTCCTGAAAGGACAAAGCTCCAGAGACTCTCTGGGACTTTGTCCGGCTCAGACACACATGGTGCCACGCTGTCCAAAGAGTAAGTCTGTGTAGCGAGAGGCTGTGCCTGCTCTGCAGCACTACCCATGGGGGTGTCCTTTGGGGGGACTGGTCATTCAGAGCCCTATTAAACCAACGGGCCTCCCTCACAATCTCCAGCACTCATGGCTGGAATGGCCGAGTTTATTGCAATGAGAACACACCGGTCTCTGGGGGTTCTCCTTTTAGCCGGCAAGAGGGCTTCTCACACCCTCCTTTGTGTTTTCTCTTCTGGTTGGGGGTCTTACCTACCTAGGTCACCCTGCTTATCTTTCCAATGCTCATGGGAATGGCTTGGAAAGGGTCTGCCTGAGTTTTCAGGCTTATGGGTGAGATCAAAGCTGTCTCCTGTGATGGCTGCACCCCTGACGGTGAGTATTCTCTGCTCCTCCAATTGCATTTGCAGGTTGGAGAGTAAGCAATTTTTGAATTTCTCCAACAATACCAACTCAGCCAGCCCCTTATAGGTGCAGGCGATTCTTACACATCATATCCATCATGCGATTTGCTTCAGCCACTCGATCTCGAGGTAGGTTTGTGTGGGCTTCTTATGAGCGTTCTGGATTTGCTAGTGATATGCCTCCAGGGCTAACCCATTGGCACTTAGGATGGCAGCCTTGACCTGCTCATAATTCATGGCCACATCAGGGGTCAGCGTGGGGTCGACCTCTGGGACTTGCCCTGACAACTGCTCCTGAATTAAACATGCCCAGATATCCCATGGCATTTTTAGCTGTCCTGCTACTTTTTCAAAAGTGGCAAAAAATGACTCCACATCACTCCCTTCAAATTTCAGAATGAATCTAACCAACTTGAGGGCCCCAGAGAGTTGTTCGGGGTTAGAGAGTTGGGGGGTTGCTACCGGGTAGAGAATGATTTCCTCCTGTAGCTTCCATCTGTCTGGTCTCGCTTTCCCTTTGGGCTGATAGCTCTCTTGCCAATTTTCAGAGCTGGAATCCTTCTCTACCCTTTCTCTCTCTCTTTATCTCACCTGTACCCTTGCTCTATCTCTCTCTCTCTCTCTCTTTCCCTTTCTCGTTCTCTTTCTCTCTCCTAAAATTCCAGCTGAAACCTGAGCTTTTCCAGCTCAAAATAGGCTAGGAGAGGGGATTTGGAGTCATGGTTGAGATCCACATCTAACTGCTCTATCAGTAACGTTAGATCCAAATGTTCCACCAACAACTGGATCAGTTCACTTTGCTTCACTTTACTGGGTAATTTTAACTGTACATGCATAGACATAGCTTTCAATTGCCCTGTGCTGAGGGCCACCAATGTTTCACCATTCAAATTTCCTTGTTTGACCTACATTTGGGCATCAAAAGTTGCCATTTTCTTAGTGTTAGGGGAAAGGAATTTGCTGTGGTAAATTACTTGTGTTTTAAAATTCATTCCAACCATCGAGTTTTCCCCTTTTATTTTCCAGTTGACTCTTTTGTATCAGATGTGGCTGTTCCCTTAACTTGAACTTTGGTCAAATTCAAATGGGTTATCCCGGACTTGAGCTCCCAATTTCTGTTATGGACAAGAGGGGGAGTTAATTTAGACAGCCCTGATCTCTCCTCTCACCACCCGTCTGTATACAGGAGGTGTTTTTGATTTGCTTCCCCTTTATAAGCGATGGCGTATTTCCCAACCCCTTGGTTTTGATGTGACCTAATTTCTATTAATAACCCCACAGCAAACTCGTGATAGGATGAACCCAGTGGGTTAATTGATTTGCACACACTCAAACACAGGAGGAGGGTAGCAATGTTGCCTCCTTTTCACTCATGTGGTAAAAGAGGGATAGAGAAAAGAAAGATTTACAGGGCAAAGACCACAGAGAAGAGAATTATTGTTTCACATGAGTCCAGAGTGCAGAGTCAAAGGCCAATGGTGTATTCCTTCACAGAGGTCAGCAAGCTGAACTGACACTGGATAATTCACTTTTCCAGTAGAGTTGACTTCCGTGATGAGATGCACACACAAAGATGAATCAGTGTCGTAGTGATGGTACAGAAGTTCCAGTTGAAACAGTGTAGATGGGCCCAGATATTCAAACTTGAACAAAGCCCCTTTTGTGTACTATTGCTTGGTAGATGGAAAAATGGCAGACTGAGCTTTACAGCTCCACAAGGCAATATTACTGGTTCTGTCAGCTGGGATGGCGGGGGTATGTCACATGACTCGCACCTCTCCACTTTGACAAAAGGTGTGTATTCCTTTGTCTGGGTCCGTGAGATTGTTAATGTTCCAACCACTAAGTCTTAAAGGGAGGCTGTGGGGTCTTTTGTCTGAGCAGATGAATTGGCTCCGGTTGGTCAGGCCTGGCTTATGAAATGCAGATGGCCTTTGTATAGTTCCCTTTGAATTTGGTCTCTGCTGCCCAAGGGGGTTGTATGGGCATCTTCAGGGGTAACAAGGTGTAAGTTTCTTCGAACTGGCAAAAGAGCAAATTTACTTGTATTTCCCTGATTTTTCTTTATGGAAAAACCCAGCTTGTGGCATTGGGTGGAATCGTCACAGATTTTCCCTAAGTGCAGGAACGGGCAGGGGAAAGAATGTTTTACCAGCCGGACACATTGATGGCTCTTCATGCTGTATCATCCCAATCCCGCCTCATTAATCATGCATTCCCGGGAACCAGGCCATTTTGCTGGTGGGCAGCCTCCGATTCAACCACCATGCAGTCAGCCCGCTGCTCCATCACACTGGGCACCACATTTAAAGTGCAGCTGTGCGCACACCTCTCGGTGCTTCCAGCCCAGGACTGTTGCACAGAAGACATTGCCCCAAAAGACAAGAAGACTGCAGCTCCCCGACACAGCGACATGTCCATGGAACACCTTTTGGATGCCATGGAAGCTTGCTGTGCTGCAGGAGAGGCAGCAACATCACCAATCCAGAATGGGAGGAGATGGCAGCGGTGGTCAGTGCCAATGCCCTAGAAAAGAGGACAGCCACCCAGTGCCGCAAGGGGATGAATGATCTCCTCCGTTCCACCAGGGTAAGTTACTCTTCTCATCACTCTCAACTCACACACTCACAAACCCATCACACATCACTGCCAGTTCGAGGGACATCACCATTCACTCTCTCACACACACCTTAATTGTCCCCATCCCGTCCATGGGACCACTCACCCACACACAGGCCAGGCACATTTATCATCTGGCCAAGCAGGCATCCTGCTTACACTCTCTCCATCTCTAAGTCCTCACAGACTTTGAAAACAGAGCCATCCAGCTGGACGGCAACTATCTGGACTGTTCCTGTGCTGATGGTGAGGTCAGTGGTTCTCAACCAAGTGAGGATCCAGCATTGCAACATCCATCAGACAACCATACTGTGAGTGATGTGTCCTGTTTCACAGGCCACTGCCAGGCACTAATTATCCCCCCTTGCTTTCACAGGCACATCTGCCAAACAGTCGACAGAGTCCACGATCTCAGGCCCTCAACTCAAGGCCCGAGGACATCCTGGAAGAGGAACCAGCTGGAACCCTAACTGAAGATCCACCACAGCGCTCACCCACACCCTTCACCAGCACAGAGACACACATCTTGGTGGGAGAAAGCTTTAGAGTAGGCTCAGAGTCATAATCTGGTGAGCACATCGCACTGTCTGATCCTCAGCAGGCAGAGGCAGGGACTTCCCAGGTTTCTGGCACTCGGAGGACTGCTGGAGCTGCAAAGACAAGCTTGGGAACATCAGGAAGGGATGTCCGCTGCACTCCTCAGATTGCAAGGCACGATGGAGGAGTCCATCAGCCTTCAGTCCGAGGTGATAGCACCAGCATGCCAACGCATCGAGGTCAACATGGTAGGATAGCGGTCGCCATGGAGACATTGGTCCCGGACTTTAATCCTGCACTGCTCTGCGGGCTGAGCACGGGTGTTAATCACTTGTACATCATGTTCACTATTGTCAATAAACTCCCAAGAATGTCTCCCTGCCTATGACTCCTTGTTCTGATAAGCAGTGTTCATGTCACTCAGATGTGAAACCTTTCTGCACAACATAAAGGCAGGTATCTCATTCCAAAGCCTCTTCCCTGTGCTTTGTGCAACCTCCCCAGCTCACTGATGGTGTGTCTTCACAATCACTGGACACATTAGTCATGCCTGCATCTCGACGGGGCTTATCATTGCTGCCAGAATGTCCTGGGCCGGTGACAGAGAGTTCTGTCATTCTCTCTGTGCTCTCAGCACCTTTGAGGTGCAGCTGCCCCCATCTCATCAGCATCTGTGTCCAGTGACTGTGGTCCTGAAGGGTTCAGCTCACAAAGGATACCATTGGATCAGGGAAAGTGAAAGTTTCCCCATTGCATCTCCATGATATGACCCTGTTCACAGAGCACAAGTCAGGTGCCATCAGCCAGACAGGAGTCAGACATAAATATAAATTATGTGAGGATCTATGGAGTGTCCCCACTGCATGTCATCATCCTCCTGAATGTAGGGACTAGGGGCATCCATGACAGGAGTTTTATCACAGAGGGTATGTGCGCTGCCATCAGCCGGACATGAGTCAAATGTTCACAGATGCAATGTGAGGATCTTATGGTGTCTCCTCACTGCATGACATCATCATCCTCCACAAATCTAGCACCAATGGGGGCCTCCTCAGCGCGCCTCCCTCATCTGGCCAGTCTGATGGCCTCCTCACCCTCATCCCAATTGGTGTCCTCCTCATCGGAGGAGACGTGCAGCTCCTCCATCTCCCCCTCAGCCAGCTCCTCTCTCCATTACAGCACCAGGTTGTAAAGGGTGCAGCAGGCGATGATGATGTGTGACACCCCCTCCGGACTGTATTATAGGCTCCACCAGACCGGTCCAGGCACCGGAGCATTGTTTTCAGCATCTCAATGGTCTGCTCCACCAAAGTGCGAGTTGCAGCACAAGCCTCGTTGTATCTTCTCTCTGCTGCAGTCTGAGGCCGCCACACAGGTGTCATCAGCCACGGCCTCTGTGGGTAGCCCTTGTCCCCGAGGAGCCAACCCTGCAGCTTCTGTGGACCCTGGAAAACATCAGGATCTGTGACCGGCTTAGAATGTAGGAGTCATGCACACGCCCTGGAAACTGTGCGTAGACCTGCAGGATGTGTTTCTGGTGGCCGCACACCAGCTGCACATTCAGTGAATGGAATCCCTTGTGGTTGGTGTAGTTAACCGCTTGTTGCCACGGAGATCTGAGCGCCACGTGAGTGCAGTCGATGGAACCTTGCACCTGTGGGAAACCTGAGATATGGGCAAATCCTAGCGCTCTTGCTTCCTGGCTTTCCTAATCCCGGGCAAAATGTACAAATTGTATGCCTTTGCTAAGATGGCGTCCGTGACTTCATGGATACATTTGTGCAGGGAGGCCTGCAAAGTCCCACAGAGGTCACTCTGGAACCCTGAAAGGAGCCACTGGTGTAAACATTGAGCGCCGTGGTCACTTTCACAGCCACTGGCAGTGGATGCCCTCCATGTTCCCATGGTGCCAAATCCTGCAGCAGCTGGCATATGTGACCAACCAGTTCCCTGGACGTGTGCAGTCTTCAGCAACACTTGTTCTCGGTCATCAGCAGGAATGACAAGTGCTGTCTGTAGACCCTGGGTGTCGCTAGGCGCCAAACAGCGACGGCTCACTATGGCTCTTCAGAGGCGCATGCAGGAGCCCCCACCACCCCCTCTTCCTGAGGGTGCTGCTTGTCCCTCTCCCCTGACAGGCTTCTCCATTGCTCTCTTCTCCTTCATCTCCACTCTCTGTAAGCCATGAGGCATACAGCGAGGTCGCCAGACTACACGCTCCTGATGTAATCCTCCTGCAGGATGAAAGAGAAAGACACATGAGTTAGTATGGGTGTACTAAGAACCTCCCTTTGTTAAGTCTGAAGGCTCCTGAATGCATCCTGGAGAGTGCTGGCCACCACTTGGATGGCCAGAGATTAGAGCGCTGCATGGCTGCCCAAAACCCCACCCACCTCCGCCCCACTCCACCTGACCGATTGGCGGCAGCTTTGCCCATTGGACTGCAGGCTGTGCTCTCAGCTCAGGCACAGGCATTCTCCTAACCCACACTGCAAGGCTGCTCTGTTAGCTTGAACCATGAGCGAGACTGGTCCAAACCGGGATGCTGACATTGCCATGGGCTGTGAGCACCTCCAGCAGTGACTGCCCCCTGGCCAGGTTTAGCGAGGAGATTGTACACATTGCACAGTCATCCAATAGTTCTGCAGTCCACTAAAATGCTCATTAGTTTGCAATCTGTGCCTGAGGGGGGGAAAGCTCTTGAGCATTTGGTAGCACTTTCAGGCCTCCCCGTTTCTTGAGTGGGCAGATAAGCTAGAAGCCCAATTCCAAGCGTGTCAATGTGGCTGCACCTGAACTGTCTCAGCTGCAGAAGAATGGTCGCTTTATACAAGGTTTCTCTAATGCATAGCTGCTTCCCTCCCCCTTCCCCCTACACGTGCTTGTGTGCTACCATCAACCACAGTCCAGCCCTTGCCCTCCACCCCCCCCACCACCTCTGTCAGCCAGCTGGGAAAACACCCTCCCCTGAATGCGCGGCACCTCAGCCTTGAGGTCCAACAGGCAACCCTCACTAGCGCTGCACAATGTTCCTGGGCACTCAGCTCCGAGTTCCTCTCAAAGTGCAGCTAGCCTGGTGCACGCGTTATAAATGCTGCTGGGAGACACGTTGGCGTGTGCTCGAATGGTCCAGCGTGGGGGGGATTGGTTCTGGCAAGCTGGGTTTATAATGATATGCAGATGGGTTCTGGAAAGCTGGGTTTATAATGATATGCTGATGCATTACAATGAAGTCCCTGACGTGTGGCGGTGGGAAACATGACCCGCCATTGACGGGTGGAGCGGAAAATTGCAAACTGGTCCCACAGCATCGTGAAACCTACTTTTGGCCTTCCTGTCATATTGTCCGCTCATGCCCGCCATGACGCCCGACACTAGTGGGCACGGAAAATTCCACGCCGAGTGTTTCAGGTTATTTTGTTACACAAAACACACAGAAGCTGATCAAGTGTTGAACGAATACTTCACGTCCATCTTCACCCAAGAGAATGAGGATGAAGGTATCGAACTCGGGGAGAGAGACTGCGAGGTTCTTAAGCAAATTGATATAGGGAGTGACAAGGTATTGGAGGTGTTGGCAGGCTTAAGAGTGGACAAATCTCCAGGTCTGGATGATTTGTGTCCCAGACTGCTGAGGGAGGCAAGGGATGAGATCGCAGGGGCTCTGACCAAATTTTTAATTCCTCTCTGGCCACGGGGGAACTGCCAGAGGACTGGAGAACAGCTAATGTGGTTCTGCTATTTAAGAAGGGTTGTAGAGATAAGCCAAGTAACTATAGGCCAGTGAGTCTCACGTCAGTGGTAGGGAAACCTTTGGAGAAATTTCTGAAGGAGAATATCTATCTCCACTTGGAGAGGCAAGGGTTGATGAAGGATAGTCAGCATGGCTTTGTCAGAGGGAGGTCATGCCTACCAAATTTGATTGAATTTTTTGAGGAGGTGACCAGATGTGTAGATGAGGGTAGTGTAGTTGATGTAGTTTATATGGATTTCAGCAAAGCCTTTGACAAGTTCCCACATGGGAGACTTATAAAGAAGGCAAATGCACATGGCATACAAGGTAATTTGATAAGGTGGATTCAAAATTGGCTTAGTTTTAGCAGGCAGAGGGTGATGACAAAAGGATGCTTTAGTGACTGGAAGCCAGTGTCCAGTGGGGTACCACAGGGATCTGTGCTGGGTCCCCTATTATTTGTTATTTGTATAAATGACATAGATGACTATGTGGGGGGTAGGATTAGTAAGTTTGAGGATGACACAAAGATTGGCCGGGTGGTTGACAGTGAGGTTGAGTGTCTTGGGCTACAGGAAGATATAGACGGGATGGTCAAATGGGCAGATAAGTGGCAGATGGAATTTAACCCTGAAAAGTGTGAGCTGATACACTTTGGAAGGAGTCATTTGACCAGGAAGTATTCAATGAACAGCATGGCACTAGGAAGTTCTGAGGAACAAAGGGACCTTGGCGTGTGTGTCCATAGATCTCTGATGGCAGAGGGGCATGTTAGTGGGGTGGTGAAAAAGGCATATGGGACACTTGCCTTTATCAATTGAGGCATAGATTACAAAAGTAGGGAGGTCATGTTGGAGTTGTATAGAACCTTGGTGAGGCCACAGCTGGATTACTGTGTGCAGTTCTGGTCACCACATTATAGAAAGGATGTGATTGCACTGGAGGGGGTGCAGAGGAGATTCACCAGGATGTTGCCTGGGATGAAACATTTAAGTTATGAAGGGAGGTTGGATAGACTTGGGTTGTTTTCGTTGCAGCAGAGAAGACTGAGGGGCGACCTGATCGAGGTGTACAAGATTATGAGGGGCACGGACAGGGTGGATAGAGAGCAACTGTTCCCCTTAGCTGAAGGGTCAGTCACAAGGGGACATAAGTTCAAGGTGAGGGGCAGGAGGTTTAGGGGGGATGTGAGGAAAAACTTTTTACCCAGAGGGTGGTGACGGTCTGGAATGCACTGCCTGGGAGGGTGGTGGAGGCGGGTTGCCTCACACCCTTTAAAAAGTACCTGGATGAGCACTTGGCATGTCATAACATTCAAGGCTATGGGCCAAGTGCTGGTAAATGGGGTTCGGTAGGTAGGTCAGGTGTTTCTCACGTGTCGGTGCAGACTCGATGGGCCGAAGGGCCTCTTCTGCACTGTGTGATTCTGTGATTCTGTGTGAAGTGAGGGACTGTATGCTTACCATACAGTGCCATGGACACACTTTCAGATCACCTCTCAATTGATTAAAAGACTTTACCAACCCAAGTTTTCATCCGTATGCACTAAATCTGAGGCAATAATTTGAACGTATTCGCTCCATTAACGAAAGAAGAACACAGCATGATTTAGCAAAGTGCTCGTTTATCACACTTAGTGTGGATGCTTCAAACAAAAAGCACCAAAAGCTATTCCCTGTTCTTGTGCACTATTTCCTTCTGTGAAATTGATCTTAATTTGGACTTTAGTGCAGCATTTTTCTGATTGAACTCGCTTGAATACGACTGATTTTACCAGGTGTCCTGCATTCATCGGAGAGGAACATGGTCACCCTGTGTTACTGTGGCCAGTTACCTGAAATTAGCTGGAGTATAACGAGCAAGAATGATGTAAAGGCAGCTCCACAATCAAATAATCTGTGCAATTTCAAATGCGAATTAAATTCAGCCAAAAGTTAATGCTATCTTTAGAGCTCATCAATTAATCTACCTTTTGTACAGAATCTTAGATACTTCAAATAAGGTACATCGAGGCAAAGATTGAAATGGTTTAAGATAACCTTTTGCCTGCCATAGGTCTCGCGAAAGTACCTGCATACATTTTACCTGAGACTACTTTGCTGGATCTTCAGAATAACAAGATTAGAGAGCTGAAGGAAAATGATTTCAAAAATCTGAAAAACCTTCTGGTGAGTAAACTAAACAATCCCATTGATGAGAACGAGCCTGATGTTTTACAATGTGATTTTCCCCTGACAACTGGGTGATAGCTGTGAATGGCTGTGTCAAGCACATATATAGGTCTACAAATTACCACTATAATAGCTCCTAAAATCCTAATTAATTTGGCTTCCATTTATACCCCCATTAAGGCAACTGTAAAAAAAACTTAAACAGATCCAGGCAAGTCAACACAATACCCTGGATAGTAGAATTCAAAGCAGCTTTTCCCAGCTTTGGTTTCTGTAGACAGCAGCTTAATGCACAATTACTGGAGGCTTTTCAAATTTCTGGTAGATCTGAAATGCCTTTCAACACACAGCCTCATTCTGCTTTATACATGTTTCTCCCTTTTAATGCAAATTCCATTGTTTGCATATTGAGAAAAATAAACACACTGCTTGGCCTAGCTTCTCTGGCTAGATGTAACATCCTACCATCTCTTTGAAATTCAAACTACTCTCATTTATCTAAAAATGCAAATTCTCCTCACCTCACATTCTAAAAGTTCAGCCATGTTTACATATTTAGCATTTCAACCCTAGCTACTTTTGATGAGTTAAATTCTCCAGATCGGCTGTCTCCAACTCAATTAAATTCTACAAACACACACACAGACAAACTATCAAAACCCCACGATTAACCTACTTTTACAATAAATCACAATAATACTTTTATACTTATACTTAATTATACTTTTATGACAATTCCACAAGTAAGTATAATAAAATAAACAATATTTATATGGAAGTGCATAGGGAGCAGAAGTTTTTCTTTCAATGTGTGAGCTAAGTGTCAGCAATGGTTCAGTGGTAGCACTCTCACAGAAGGTTGTGAGCGCAAGTCCCGCCCCAGAGATTTGTGCACATAATCTGGGCTGACACTTCAGTGCAGTACTGAGGGAGTGTTGCACTGTCAGAGGTGCCGCTTTTCAGATGAAATGTTAAACTAAAGCTCTGTCTGCCCTCTAGGGTGGGTGTAAAAGGTCTGATGGCACTATTTTGAAAAGGGTGGAGGAATCTTGGCCAATATTTATCCCTCCAATATACACACCGAAACAGAGTAGCTGGCCATTGTTACTTATTTGTGGGATCTTGCTGTGCTGAAATAGGCTGCCACCTTTCCTAAATAACAACAGTGCTAACCCTGCAAAAGCATTTATTGGCTGCAAAGCGCATTGGCGTGTCCTGAGGTTTCATAGAGCATAATATGAAATGCAACATCTTCTTTCTTCTGGGAAAATTTTACTAGGTGTACACTGAAGGAACACACATGATTTTCTGATATTCACTGGCAATGAATGAGAGTCCCCACTGTCACTGTTCACTCTGAATGTTACACTTTTGTCTGTTCCTGAATTCTCAATTCATTTTCTCTCTGTTTGTTTCTAATTTAATTTAGATTTTAATTCTCGTGAACAACAGGCTGCAAAGGATCCACCCCAAGGCCTTTTCCTCTCTTCACAATCTCAGACGGCTGTATCTTTCCAAGAATCTAATCAGTAGCGTTCCAGAGAACATGCCAAAGACTCTTGTTGAACTCCACATATGTGACAACAAAATAAACTATGTGAAAAAGGAACCCTTTGACGGAATGTCCAACATGTTTGCTCTCGGTATGAAAAATTCTGAATCCTGTGTGAATATTTTTGATCAAATAATTGGATATTAAGGAAGAATTATTTGTTAGAAAAGACCCTTAAATTCATGATAATTGCAATTGTCAGTGAATTATGTTAAACTTTAATGTGGGAGAGCCATATGGGAACTTTTTAAACTCAAACCTCTGCATCATTGACCAGATACTAGTTTTAAAAAAATGTGAAGTGTTGTTTTCATGTCAATATTATCAGCTATAACACCAGTGCAATTGTTCAACCTGCCTGTAAAATTAAACAGTTCAGATAGATAGGCTGGGGGCATTTTCACCATCTTTCACTGTTGATCCTCTCACAGGAATGAATCATTCCTAACAACCTGGCAATAGGTTTTGAAGAAGCAATGAAATATTGGTGACTGCTTAAAGTTTTAATTTATGGACGTGTTTGGAAAAGGTTCTTCATTTATCTTCTTTTCTTTATCCTGATAGTCTGATGCTTGTGGTACTGGACCTTCGCAGCCAATTTTTGAGGTTTCTATCTTAAGTAGGCCCTATCTCCTGCTTTATACTGCTTGTGTGAAGCAGGACAATCCATTTTGATTGGTCAACCCTTTTCATGGTTACAACTGATTATTGATTTGTATCTTTTCTTCTGGCAATAAATATATTTGTCTCACCTTGCTGGTTGATTTGGCAAGAAGAATTTTTTCCCTTCAAACTGCCTTTCAATTGGCAACCTGAGAAACATGCTCCAATATTGTTTTTCATTCTGGTAAGACACAATTTATCTTGTAGGAATTTGATTTATCCATGTTGGTTTACATAACGGTTCATAACAGATAATATCTGTACCAGCTGGTGGGTGTCAGAGTCAGAATTATTGTCAAATCTAATTAGGTCATTTGGATTACTGGAGATTAGGAAATCAGGTACTCAATGAAATCCCGTGGTTCGAGTCCGAGTGGAAACGTGGAACAGTCATCAATGGAATGCAGCCAACTGGGCTGTATAACGTTAGTTGTGATGTTAGGTCAGGATCTTAGAAATTCTGCACAGCTATCACCTCGATAATCAGTTACCTTTCTTCACAAATAAAATGAATTGGATTGAATCCATATAGATATAAAAACAAAAAAACTGTGGATGCTGGAAATCCAAAACAAAATCAGAATTACCAGGAAAAACTCAGCAGGTCTGGCAGCATCTGCCAGACCTGCTGAGTTTTTCCAGGTAATTCTGTTTTTGTTTTGGATTGAATCCATGATTGTTTGAATTGCACATAGTGTGTTGAAAGAAGCAACTCAGTGGCCTGCATTATATTTTCTCAAAAAAAATCTATTGTGCCCTAATCTGGGAAGGATGTTAAGGCTCTGGAGAGGGTACAGATCAGGGACGAGAGGCTTTAATTATGAAAAAAAAGACGAAAGAAACTTTTCTTTTCACCCTTAGAACATGAGGAAACCTGATTGAATTGTTCAAATTTGATTTAAACAGAAAAATATTATTTCCATTGTTAGGTAAATCTGTAACTATGGAAAATATCTTTAGAACCATCCCCAAAAGAACAAGGGAGAGGATGAGAGAATGCTTTTGTACAGATAGTCATTAAAACATGGAATGCCCTTCCAGAAATAGTGACAGAAGGAAAATCCACAATAGCCCCTAAAATGGAAGTTGATAGATACTTGAAAAATAAAGAAAAATGTCAAATGTTTGAATAATGCAACCAAGTGGTTAACTCATTCAGAAAACTGACAGACAAAATGGTCCAACTGGTCATCCTCCACCTTGTCAAATTCTAAGTGGTACATAAAATAGGTTCAAAGCTAGGAAAATAAAAATATATATTGAAAAGTTTTTGTTATGAACAATGTATAATTTTAAATTGAATTCATACGTATATTTGTGTGTTAAGAAAAGTAAAAATGATTTCAGGTTCATTTAGGTTTTGTTTATGAACCTTGGTGCCTCGGAGCCTGGATTGTGGCTAAAAGGTTTCAGGCCTTTTGGGTTTGTTTGTATATATACATTTTATTGAAGTTTTACAACCCCTGAATTGAAAGAGACGGGTTGAAAGGGGTTAAAAGTTCAGTGATTTTGGAAACAAAACATGAAGTAGAAAAGCTTTGCTGTTGCCTAGCGACAGGGATCCAGTGATACAGGCACAGGGAAAGACAGGAGTTGCGAGGGGGAGAGGTCAGAGTGTGTGTGTGTCAGAGAGAGCAGACAGGGATTTTTAAGCTCTATGGGAAGAAAAGCTACAAGGCTATTGGGACAGTAGTTAACTGAATAGATCAGTTATAGGACTCTATAAAGTGATCAGTTCAGCAGAGGTGTTACTGAAATACTGGGTTTAGGGAACTCATCTGTTTGCTCTCGGTTGAAGAAACAGTGGGTTTAGAGTGAGGTCTTTGGGTGTCTTGGGGAGAGAAGTGAGTTGCGTGAGAAGCACCAAGTGAATGCTCAGGAATTCACTCGAAGATAACAATTTGCAACTATGCCAGTTCCAAGCGAGAAGCTTTTGTGTCAAGCTATTGGTAACTCTTCACTGGTTTCTGTGTCTGTAAAGATATTGCTGGGATAAAGGAATAGTGGGAATTTGAATCATCTTCTTGAGTTTGTATTGAGATTTTTCCAACCTTTTTTCCCGGTGTAGTATAGCTCATTTATTCTTGTTTTAATAAATATTTTATTCTTTGTATTAAAAGTTTATCAGCAGACTCCTGTGAATATGTTCAGTAACTTATCTCCATGGGTTATCTTTAAAAAGTTAGGATCTATCAAGCCAGGTTTCACCCTGGGATCTGACTTGTCCAGTATTAAGATCAACTGGGATTGTAACACTTTACTTTCCTAACAAATGTCTCTAATCTCTATAGAATTAAGTAGGAATCCACTGATGCCAAAAGGAATTGCAAAGGGAGCCTTTCAAGGGTTGAAAATGCTGTCATATCTCCGGATTACTGAGACAGGACTTTCTGAAATTCCGAAAGGTGAGGGATTTTCTTATCTAACTTCCCAAAATAATTTGTAATATTTTGAGACTAAAGTGGTCAAGAGTTCACGATTTCCGATGACACAGCTGAATTAAATCTTCGATATTTAAACCTCTTACTTGTAACTACTGTAATAGAAGGGCCCTGTAGTATTACGTAAGTCATAAACTAATATGCTAATATGTTCTCACTCCTTTTGATTTGTTTCCAAGACCTGCCAAGTTCAATATCTGAGATGCATCTCGATCGCAATAAAATTCTCAAAGTGGAAGTGGATGACTTCAAAAACCTCAGCACTTTGGTCAGGTGCAGTATTTAAAATCAACTCTGAAATGCAACGTTTGAAATAAAAACAGGAAAAGCTGCAAAATGATCAGCAGGTCAGGTAGCATTGTGAAGAGAGAAAAACCAAGTTAACGTTTCAGACCGATGACCTTTCATCAGAACCTAATCCGGAATTCCCAGCTCTGTTGTTGCTTGAATTTAACCCCACGGCTATTTTAAAGTGAAAGCATGCATACTTCTTCCAAGAATGTTTAAAAGATAAAGGGAAATGGAAATGTACTCTCCAAAAATTGAACATGCCTTAAAAAGGAGGAGCAATCATATTTAAACAAAGAAAACACACATTTGATCTTAAGTTCTAGCTTGCAGTGGAGATTGCAATTAAACTCTGATTCTCAGCTTTCACAGTTCCCTCACTAAACAGTTAAATTCCCAAGTTTTCCTAATGTGCCCCTATCCATTTATTTACATAGCAACGTCAAGACAGCAGTATACTATTTCTGGGGATGGTGAAATATTTACTCGTGTCTATCCCATTGTCACTTGTGCTGACCAAGAATCACAGGAATATCTAGCAATAGGGTTAATAGCTGGGGCTTACTGATCAGCTATAAAACATTTCAGGCATGCGTCCCAGTCCATTCTGATGGTGTGATAAATTTAAAAAGTAATTAGTGATCAGGCAACACGTAAGTATTTTTAAAAATTGTCCAGAAATTGACTGCACTTTCCAACTTCGGACATTCACTTCTCCTGAAATTTGTGGTAATTAGGTAACAGTTTCTAAATGTTAGTCCATGGAGTGAATGTTTTGCCCCTTTCCTCCTTTTCTTTGTGATATAATCTCATAAACCCTAGCATAATGAAAATTTCTAACCATTTTAATGTAATCCTATTGGAACAGGGCTGCCAATCCTTAAGGGCACAGAGTGGAAAGTGGGCATGACTCAGGGTTAGGCTAGGCTGCAATGTTGAACAGTTTGCTAATATTTATTGTCTATGAACCTACAGAACCCACTATAGGTAAGGAGCTCCTGGTCCATCCAGCTTGTTCCACTAGTTGTGGTGCCCAATCCATCATATTACATACTTCTCAATCACCTGACACTGTGTAATCTCCTGGGAAATCTCCAGTTAGAAAGTATAAAAGGAGCCCTTGAGGAATGCAGGGAAAACAAGACTGAACATTCATCTTTGATCCTTGTAGGTAATCCAAACTGGTCCATGAGATCACATTGGCTCTGATTAATGCAAGAAGATATCTATCTTGTTACAATCTCCGTAGAGACCGATAACTTTTAAAAAGAGCTTCGAATTTACAGTTATTAGCTGAAAGAATGACCAGACAAGATTTTGAATTTTTAAACATTTTCTGTAACAAATGACTCAAAAAACCCACTCTTGACTAAACACTATTTTCGTTTTGTGGCAACTTGTACTTTGAATTACAGAAAGACAATTCTTCTTTATACTTATCACACATTATAATCTCCATAGAATTATAGCCCTTATAGTGTACAGTTCACAATTGTTCCCAGCTTCCAATGAGTTGCTTCCTGTTTACTTTCCCAGCTGGATAGCTTCTAATCACAGAACTGACTTTCACTGTGAGGGTTACAGTACAGATTCCTTCCCACTAGCCCAAGCTAGTAGGTAAATCCTCTAGCCTCCTTCAAATCTTCATGAACTCAGTCACTTCAAATTGAGTACAAGCTCCTACCTGCTTTCTGCATAGTGAACAACCACGTCAGCATTTTCTCTGCTTCAGGTTCAGGACTGACTGCCTCTATCTCTTGCTCTCTGTCTCTCAGAGGTCTGCAGACCACACCAAACAAATTGCTACCTGTGATATTCATGGATTGCTAGGGAAGCCTGTAACCTGGTATCAATAATGGTTTCTTCTGTCCTCTTTCTCATGGTAACATGAAACGCATTAACCTTGTATCTAGGTAGAAATGCTAATTAGCTATCTTTCATCTTGGAAGTAAATGGATAGTTTATAGCACAATTGTTTACAATCCAATACTAACAACACCTTGCTGGGACTTTCAGAATCTCAGGGTCTACGTGGGGCAGAATCTCCTGCCGGTTGGGCGGGCCGGTCAGGAGCAGGCATGGGCGGGTGCAGAGCCAATCGCCACCTGTGATCGGCTGCGCACCGCCATTTTATGTGGGCGGGCCAATTAAGCGCTCAGCGCTACCTGTGCGGGTGGGGGGAGGAGGGAGAGTCTGGGCATGCACGCGAAAGAGCACAGAAATCTCCCTGAGGCACAGCTCTGTCTCAGGGAGATAAAGTTCACTTTTAAAGTTTATAAAAAAGGGAAGGTAAAAATTATTCAGACCTCTCCCCTCATGTAACAATGTCACATGAGCTGGGATATGCTTATGGAAGTGTCAAAAATGTTTTTATTCATTTAATAAAACCTTCATGAAACCTCATCCCGCCCGTGGATGAGGTTTCATGCAAAACGCGGAGGCCTCTTGGGCTCTTCGCCTGCCCCCCCGCCAACCCAGGTTGGATGGGCAGCCTTGTCAATTTGGTTAATTAATTTATTAATGGCCTTAACAGGCCTTTGACAGTATGGCGGGTGTGCAGCCGAGTCCGGTGTGCGCCCACCAAACAGAAGATCAGAATGACGGGCAGCGACGAGAAAATTCTGCCCATGATGTACTCAGAGACTGTAGCCATTGTCTCCAAGCATGTACATCTTGTGCCTTCTTCTCAGTAAAACAGCCTGAGGCCTCCTTTAATCTCTAATAATCAGACCAGTCAAGCTTAATGTCAGGCAGACTACAGGGCAGGTCACATGACCCTCTTCATTTACCTAGATTTAAAGCTACAGTCCCAAAACGTAAGGATATTATAAACCCCATAATGGTAACAACATCCTATACAAGGTCATCCCTACCCTAGCTAGATATAGGCCCAGATCTTGTTTGAAGGAATTCAATTAATCAGCATTCACCACAAGAGCAGGCAGCCTGTCCCACAGGTACATCATTCTCCGGGAAAAGAAGAACCGCTTCACGTCTAACCTAGTTCTGCCCTTACACTACACGTCTAGATGAACGTGAGGAATGGCCTCTGGGCGCAATACAGTTTTTACGGTGCTGTGTTGTTTTCCAATCACAGCAGACGCTAACAAAGATGAGAGTAGACCAGGCCTAAGACAGATGTTGGGATCCATTCATTTTTGATGTGTTACGTTGTGATGCTGCTGATCCAAGAATGATGCAGCTTAAAAACAAAAACAGCTGTTAAAGCCTTTCAGAAAATCACAATTATGCATGTGGGAAGTTTGGTGCACACACAGCTATGATCTGGAAAATGTTTTAAAGTGCACGAGGTAAAGCAATCGACGGCGTTGTAGGAAACTCTAAATACAAACAAATACAATCTTATTTAAGTTTAGCTGCTCAGAACTTGGCTTGGACCCAGAACAATTTGGGTTAGTTAAGGATAAAATCCCTCAAATCCTGCACTGCCAGTGTAAGTGCAACATGTGGAACACCCAGCCACTCCCAGTTGCACTGATAGCTTCCCAGGCCACAGGTAGTGGGCTAGCTTCCGGGACAGGATGGGCTGCCACTGCTTAAAAGTGCTCGTCAAAGGCACTGACCCCGATTGAGGCCTGGTAAATTGGAGCAACTCAATGCCATTTTCAAGGATGTAAGTGAGTCCCGGAAAAGACCTTTTCTATAAAAAAACAACTTATGCTTTTCTTCAGTTCCCAACAGAACTAGTTATTTTTCACCCAGATGGTGGTGGGGGTCTGAAACTCACTGCCTGAAAGGGTAGTAAAGACATAAGCTCTCAGCTCATTGTAAAGGTGTCTGGTTTATGCACCTGAAGTGCCGTAATCTGCAGGGCTACGGATCGAAAGCTGAAAAGTGGGATTAGGCTGGGTGGCTTGTTTTTTTCAGCTGGCGCATACATGATGGTCCCAGTGGCTTCTTTCTGTGCCGTAAACTTTCTGTGATTCTATGAGTATAAAGAGGCTTCGGTTGAAGATAATCAATATTTTTTAGGATCAATTATCTTTGCTTGGAAAAGATGCTTTTTCCCCTTTATTCTTTCATGGGTTACAGGCATCTGTTGTCCATCCCTAAATGCCCTTTAAACTGAGTGGCTAGCTAGGCCATTTCAGAGTCAACCATGTTGCTGTAGGTCTGGAGTCATGTGTAGGTCAGACCAGGTAAGGATGGCAGATTTCCTTCCCTGAAGGACATTAGTGAACCAGATGGGTTTTTAACCACAATTTAATGGCCACCATTACTGAGACTAGCTCCATACTCCAGATTTATTAATACTCCAGCTTTATTAATCGGATTGATTTCCCACCAACTGCTATGAGATTTGAACCCATGTCCCCAGACCATTTGCCTAGACCTCTGGATTACTAGCCCAATGATATTACCACTACACCACCATTTCCCTCTTTCAATAGGGATTATCATTCTTAAGATTTCCCAGGAACTCACTTAGACAGGGTATTTTTGTATGTCTGCTACCCCAGCACCTCCCCACCAGAATTTAAAGGGGCACTGCAATTACTTTACATAAAATCAGATTCCACCACAAATTCTTCACCCACTCCACACATGAGTCTTTTCTATTCTTCTCCAAAACAGGAATCCCAAGCCCTATATTGCCATCCAAATTAGCTGAATGTTCCATTTGAGGTCCCTTTTTTGCCCTAGGGGGTTGTTTCCCCTTAAAGTGAACAGGATTCTTTGGGATTCCCATGGATGGAGGGGAGCGCCGATAAGGCATTGCCATGGAACCATTCGCAGGACACTCCCAATATTCCAAATGGCTAATCTGCCCATCACTTATTAAGGAAGTTCTCTTGAGTTTTCACAGCAGTGTGCTGCCCAGATCTCCTTATGGTCCTCATCTCTTTCTTTTACTCTTTGCAGGTTGAGGCTGAGTTCCAACAAAATCAGGTATTTTGCGAATAAGACTCTCAGCCACATGCCAAACCTCCAGGATCTCCACTTGGACAACAATAGACTGTTTGCCATTCCTCCAGGTCTACCACAGCACAAAAACATCATGGTAAGGTGCTGACATTCAGGAGGTGAAATGGGTGATGTTAGAATGAGAGACCAGTTTTC
The DNA here is from genome assembly GCF_964194155.1 of Cetorhinus maximus. NCBI lineage: Eukaryota > Metazoa > Chordata > Chondrichthyes > Lamniformes > Cetorhinidae > Cetorhinus > Cetorhinus maximus. Next base: position 753,110 of record NC_135886.1, on the reverse strand, counting down.
CCTAAGTTTTCCATAAGGCTTTACCTTATGGCAGTGAGGGAAGTGAGGTCTTGATTGCCTGTTTTGTCTGCTTATGGAGGCCTGAAAAGATGGAAAGGAACCAGCTTACTCCTCCAAACATAAAACCAATTTGTTAAACTCTGAGAGACAGATTTTTTTTGACTGAGTTAAAGTATTTAGACATTCCTGACTGCCCCTGTGATCAAGCTTAGATAGGTGACATGCATGCAATTACTTTTTCTATCTTGGAATCTTAATAGGCTGGAATGTGTTCGGGACTTACACGGGAGAGCCCCCAGGAGCATCAGGCACCTTAGCTTTTTATGAGAACATTTCATAGAATCTTACAGCACAAAAGAAGGCTATTTGGTTTATCCTGCCTGCACCGGTTATTTGAAAGCATGATCGACTCCCTGCTCTCTCTCCTTAACCCTGCAAATTTTTCTGCATTTTTTCTTATTTTCAATTACATATCCAATTCCCCTTTGAAAATTACTATTGAATTTTCTTTCTTCACCCTTTCAGGCAGCCCTTTCCAGATCAAAATAACTTAATGCATAAAGAAACCTCTCCTCATATCACCATTCGTTCTTCTAACAATGATCTTAAATCTGTGTCCTCTGTTACCAATCCCCTGCCAATTGAAACAATTTCTTCTTATTTATCAATCAAAGCCCTCCATAATTTTGGACACTTCTATTAATTCCCTCCTTAAATAATGAATCCTTTAATATCACAGTCATAGAGCAAAGTTTTACAATTACTTCACTGGATAATTGCATGACTAGGTTGTAACAAATTAATAATTACTTGGTAAATGTTTTCCAAATTATGATTTTCCAAAGAACCGAGTGGGGAGCGGGGGGTGTGGAGGCAAATTGTCTTCTTCAGGGTGACATTCTGGCAGAAGGGGACTTCCTCAGACCCAGTGCCCAGGGCCTACACCATAGCAAACATAAGGGCTAAGAAGAGATGTCTGGTGGCCTAGTCCCTATCGCACATGGAGGGCTGAGAAGGAGAGGGCAACTGCAGTCCTAATGGGGGTTGGGTAAAGGGAAATTCCATTTGCAAGGTGGCAATAGGCCTCATCATCACATTTGCCTGTTGTTTCTGCCATGTTTCCACCCAATTTTGGTTGAGTTTGCAGAGGAATTTTCCCTCTCCTTAAGAAACTTTGGTTCACTCTGTCCCAAAGGTTCAGTTGATAAGTTCATGAGTCAATGTTGAGCAGAATTAAACAGGCCCAAAAGATCCTTGAACTGTGCTGGATTAGTTGATCTCAGCTGGGGCAATACTACAATTGCTCTCATCATCCGTGAGTTAAAGGAGGGAAAAATAAGTGAAAATTCCCACATCAATTGCAATCTAATGATTCCAGCTACAAAACCGCCCAATGTTGAACAGCCTGCAGCTATTATCTAGGTTTATGAATGAAGAATGACCAGTTAGGCATGATGGAAGTTGGAAAGCAGGGCTTGTGGAAATATTTCACTGCCTTGAGACAATGATGGAAAAATATGTAGGGGAGATTTTGATTAAATTGCCTTAAAAAATACAAATGAAAAAATTAATGAGTCCAGAAATAGCTGAGAAAACAGGAATTTGAAGGTGATTACTAACCTGTTTGTTGCCCTTGTCTCACTTTCGAAGTATGTGGCAAGGAATCTCAAAAGATGTTGAAAGCCAGCTCGCTTCCCCCTGGTGTACTCTGGAACATGAAGAGAAGAGCAAGAGTAGGCCATTCAGCTTCTCCAGCTTGTCCTGCTATTCAAGTAGGTCATGGCTGATCTGTACCTTAACGTCCTTTACCCACATTTGCTCCAGACCCCTCAATACACTTACTCAACAGAAATTAGCGATCTAAGTCTTTAAAAAATCAATTGACTGACGTTCCACAGCCTTGTGAGCAGAGAGTTCCTGATTTCCATTATTCTTTGTTCCCAGTTTCACTCGAAAATAGCATAGCTCCAGTTTTAAAATTATGGCTTCCTGTTTAGAATCCTTTCACTATGATAAATAGTTTTCCCATATCTAACCAATTGAATCTCTATCATTTTCAAGACTTAAATTAGATTACCCCTTAACCTTCTAAGAAAATCCAAACCAAATTTATGCAACCTATCCTCATAAGTTAACCCTGGTATCATTCTGGTAAATCTGTCCTCTACCCACTTCCGAGGCCAAAATACTATTTTTGAGGTTCAGAGTCCAAAACTGAGCAGAGTATTCCAGATGGAGTGTGGTCAAAGCTCTGTTCAATTCTGTTTAATTATCACTTTGTTGCTTTTGTAGGATTACCCCTCAATCTTCTCAATTCAAAGGTATCGGAGCTATATTTCTGCCCTGGTATAATTTTACTTCCCTCGGGTTTCTCACTGATTGAACTTACTGAGGAAGGAGATGAAAAACTATCAACCTTGTAGCTTGCTTTTGGCTTTTCTGATTTGTTGGGAAATCCAAATGGTGACTTTGCATTTTCACCACGTGAAAAACACTTTTGTTTTTCTGTTCTCTGCTGCAAAACACTTCAGAATATTTTGGCTTATGAACAAAGCAGATACTCATTGTTTTGCTTTTATAGGAATCAAAAATCTGTGCAAAGTTTTATGATGTAGGTGTAGAGTTTTAGAGTACCATTCCAGGGCACAAGTTGGCTGCGATCAGTGAATGAGCGGTAATGTCCTCATGAGAAAAACATTCAATATCTCAAGCTGTGTTTCTTCATCACCCAGAAACTTCTTGTTCTTGCCACCTGGCAGAGGGTGTTGTTTGTGAATAAATGATCGACCTAAGAATGAGGAAAGCCATTCAGTCAATATTCATTCATCTATTTAAAGAGATCCTAACAGCCTCCCATCATAACATCCAATTGCATCTTGAAATATTCCACTGTTCTTGGCTCCACTACTCTGTCTGGAAGTTTATTCCACACATTAATCAGCTTTGTTTGAAAGGATTTCTTGAATAATTCTGAAGCTGACTTTTTTTATTTAAACCAGTGATTCTTCATTCTACGCTCCCAGTTTGATTATTCTGGATTAACTTTTGCTATTCTTTTAACAGAACCTTTAGAAGATTATATCTCAGTGTTTTCCTTTCCAGATTGTAAAGCTCAAGTTATTCCAGTCTGTTGTTGTAACTCAGACCCCTGACAATGTTTTGTAGCATTGCCCTGAATCCTTAGAAATGCCTCTTTTGGTTCCTGGCAACCAGAACTGAATGCATTACTCAAGGTGGGGCCTGACCAGAACACTGGACAGTGTTACACTTGTGAGGTTTATAAGATTATGTTTTGGAACTGTAGCTTTAAATTTAAGGTAAATGTAGGGCATCATGTAATCTGCTCTGAAGTCTGTCTGACAATAAGCCTGGGTGGTTTGATTGTTAGACATCAAAGGAAGGCTTAGGTTGTTTTATGAGAAAGTAGGTGCAAAGATGGAGGTGGAGACAATGGCAGCAGTCTCTGAGTTCACAATGGGTATACTCTGAGTCTCCCAAAGTCCAAGTAATGTGTTGAAGGTATCGAGTTGTAAATTGTTGTGCTGTGAACTTCAAAGATGAAAGCAAGTTAGGGTCAAGAATAGCTAATCAGCATTTCTACCTGGATGCAAGATTAATGTCTTTCATGTTGCCATGGGGAAGATGACATTTTTGAGATCAGGTTACAGGCTTCCCTACAAGCCAAAGAATATCACAGGTAGCAGTTCTGTGTAGCCAGCAGAGAGAGGGGGCTGCTTTTGGATTTTGAGCAACCATAGCTGAATGCAGGAGGGTGATGGTCTCTAGTCAAAGAGACATAGCCTGTGGCCATCTAAGGATTCCGGGAGATTTGTCCTGGCATGACCAGGGGGAAGAAGAATCATCATCAGAACAGGCTTTACTGCTAATGGTGGATTTAAGAAACACTGAAAACTGAGGATACAGCCACTCGAAGTTACAACTTGGTGAAACAGGGATACTGGAAACCATTGGAAGCAGGGATCAACTGTGAACTGTTTGCTATAAGGACTGTAATTCCATGGAGAATGAGATGTGTGATAAGTATAAAAGGGGAATGGTCCTTTCCATAGTATAAAGTATAAATTGCTTACCAAAAGAAAATAGTGTTTGGTGAAAAGTGCTACTTTATTCATTTGTTACAGTAAAAGTTTTAAAATGTGAAATCTTGTACCATTCTTTTGACTCGTAACTGGACATTTAAATTTCTTTTTAAAAGTTATCAGTATCTATCAAGATGGTAACAACAGTCTGACCATAACCTCCTCTGATCTGTATACTATTGTTTTAGCCATGTTGTTTACAATGCCAGCTGAAGCTCAGTGATAGCTTTCAGCCTCTAAGTCAGAAGGTTGTGGGTTCAGGTCCTATTCCAGAGACTTAAGAATAAACATATAGGCTGGCACTCCAGTGCAGTGCTGAAAGAGAGTTGCATTGTCAAAAGTGCCAATATTCAGATAAGACATTAAAGCAAGACTCTGTCTACTCTTTCATGTAAAAGTTCCTATGATGCTATTTTGGAGAAGAGCAGGAGAGTTATCTCTGTTGTCTTGGTTAATATTTATCCCCCAACAACATCACTAAAACAGATTTTCTGATCATTATTTGTTATTTATGGGATTGTGTTGTGTTCACATTGGCTACCATCCTTCCTCCATTTAAACAATTAGCAATAAAGCACTTTGGAACGTCCTGAGATCATTAAAGACCCTTCATAAATGCAATTCCTTATTCCTTGCTTTGGTTGCACATCATTCGTGTCAAGACTACTAAGATTTCTTCGGCTCTTTCAGTTTCATCCTTAATTATTTCAACACCACTTGTGGAATATGCATGTGGTCAAGTTTTCTATGCAATGTGTACTAGGTAGATTTGTACTAGGAGGGTACAATGAAAAGTTTGTCATTCTATTTCAAAATAATGAGGAGTCTGGACAGAGTAAAGAGGGAGATACTGTTCCTATTGCCATAAGGATCGAGAACCCGAGGACATAGCTTTAATGTGAATGGCAAAAGCACCAAAGGTGACATGTGAAAATGCTTTTGTGCACAGCAAGTGGTAAGGACCTGGAGTGCACTGCCTGACAGTGTGGTGAGGCATATTCAATCGTGGTTTTCAAAAGGGAATCGGATAACTATCTGAAGAAACAAAATTGCACGTTGAATTGCTCCTGCATAGATACAATGGGCCGAGTGGCCTCCTGTAACCTTTCTAGAATTCTGTAAGCCTATTTCACAATCCCTGATAAAAGTGATTACGCTGAGTTCTGTTTTTGCAGTTTGTTGGAAGTAATTATTATGTTCAGAATTCATTGGGTTTTATTTTATTTAATTATAATTATTAATTATTTAATTATTCAAATTACAGGCCCTCTATCTCAATGACAACCAGATAGCTCATATAAAAGGTGGTGACTTTTGTCCTCAGATTGATGATCCAATGAAGAGCCCATACAGCAGGATCAGCCTGTACGGGAACCCTATTCCATACTGGGAAATTGAGCCGGGAGTCTTCCGCTGTGCTTTAGACTGGATATTTATCCAACTGGAGAGACCCAACTAAAGCCTCATTATAAATAAGGACTGAAATTGGTGCCAGATACCCAACTCCAGATCACTTACTTCCATTTGTACAGTTGTCTTCCTTAATCAAACTGCTGAATAGCGAATATGAAAGTAAAATATAGCAGCAACATTTTCCTTTTACACTCACAACATTCACTCTGCTACTAGTTTAAGTGGATTTTTTTTCACCATTTTTTATACGTTTACCATTTCTTGAGTCAATATTGTACACGGGCATGTTCTGCGTCATGTACTGTAATATGCACAAATAACGAGTTCATAAAGAGGAAGCTTTCTTTTGCAGTTTGCATAATAAAAATGTTACAGAATGTCCATGTTGAAATTATGGTCTTATTTGATGGTAAACAGTCTATTTAATGTATCATGCATTTATTATCACCATCGTTCTGTCAGCAATAACACCAGGTACACAATACTCTAGAATCCTTCAGGGGGTAGGGGTCTGCATCAAGAAGAATGTATGCGAGGGGATTGCTACAATCGAAGTGCTGAGCCAGTGATGATATGTATGGTACTGCACGCTCCAACACCAGAAAGCTGTAAGTGCCAAAGATTTGAAGAAAGTCACATGAATTTGCACAGCATGTTGGCAGCCGTGAATGTAAAGTATTGTTTAAGCTCTGAAGATGATGAAAAGGGGGGTGGGGGTTATTTCTTCATATTTGGAACAGTAGAATAAAATGCACTTAAAGACAGTCTCCTAAGTAATTTTAAGCAGAACTGACTCCGTTCTTCAATCGAAAGAGGGAGGGACAAGGAAATTATTTTGTTCCAATTTGAATATAATTCCAGATTATGGAGACACATAAGTGCATGATTGATCTTGTTGAGTCTGTTCCAAAGAATCTTAAAGGGCTAGAGGCTATTCAGCTAATCATGCCTGTGCTAGGTCATTGAAAGAGCTGTTTAATGAGTCCCTCTCCCTCACTGTTTCCACATGAAACCTGTTATTTACATAGATCCAACCAACACCTAACGTGTTCAATCTTTCATTTTGGTAATAAATACAAGGCATTGCTGATCAGCCGCATCAAACTTCAAGGCCAGAATCTTCGGGTCAGCAATTGGGGGCGAGCCCCACTCACCAATGCATAAAATGATGCGCGGTGATATCAGGCATGCAACCCGACATCACCGCGCCTCATTCAGATCTTCAGTTTGGTGGGCACGCACTGGAGTCGGCTGTGCACCCGCCGAACTGTCAAAGGCCTATTAAGGCCATTTAAACAGCAATTAAAATAATTAACTGAGCTGCCCGTCCAACCTTAAGGCTGGCAGGGGGCAGGTGAAGAGCCCAGGCGGCCTTCGCATTTATCATGAAACCTCATCCACGGGCGGGATGAGGTTTCATGAAGGTTTTTAAACTTTAATAAAAATTTTCAATAAAATTCATTGACATGTCCCAGTTCATGTGACACTGTCATATGAGGGGACATGTCTTAAGAATTTTTTTTCCCTTTATTTAAATTTTTAAATATCAAATTGACCCCCCTGAAGCAGCTCTGTGCCTCAGGGAGATTTCTGCACTCTTTTGTGCGCAAGCCCCGACTCAACCTCCTCCCCCCCACCCGCACAGGCAGTGCTGAGCGGTCACACTAGGCGGGCCTTAATTGGCCCTCCCACAGAAAATGGCGGCGCCCAGCCGATCGGCGCGGACGCTCCAGCCCAATCCCCCCCGACAGGGAGAAAATTCTCCCCCAAAATAATAAGAGGAAAATTGCAATTTTTTTTAGTGGGCTATTTTGATCCAGATACAAAGTGCCACATTATATAGAGCCCTGTACATTATTTGTGCAGTCTCTGTAGGCCCCAGTATATTCAACATTACATTTTCAACACTCCAGTCGATTCAACAACTAGTTGACTGAGACACACCAGGAAAGCTCTCAGTCTGAACTGGGACATGTCTATGAATTTTATTGAAAATTTTTAATAAAGTTTAAAAACCTTCATGAAACCTCATCCCGCCCGTGGATTGGGTTTCATGATAAATGCGAAGGCCGCCTGGGCTCTTCACCTGCCCCCTGCCAGCCTTAAGGTTGGACGGGCAGCTCAGTTAATTATTTTAATTGCTGTTTAAATGGCCTTAATAGGCCTTTGACAGTTCGGCGGGTGCACAGCCGACTCCAGTGCGTGCCCACCAAACTGAAGATCTGAATGAGGCGCGGTGATGTCGGGATGCATGCCTGATGCCACCGCGCATCATTTTATGCATTGGTGAGTGGGGCTCGCCCCCAATTGCTGACCCGAAGATTCTGGCCTTGAAGTTTGATGTGGCTGATCAGCAATGCCTTGTATTTATTACCAAAATGAAAGATTGAACACGTTAGGTGTTGGTTGGATCTATGTAAATAACAGATTTCATGTGGAAACAGTGAGGGAGAGGGACTCATTAAACAGCTCTTTCAATGACCTAGCACGGAAATTCCCCCTTCCAGAGACTAAGTGCGGTGACGGACGGGTTTTGAGGTGTGAATCCCGTTGGGTGGCATGGTGGGAAATTGCACCCGATTTCATGCTCGGAAGCTCATTACTTATGCATTGGCAAGTAGCTCTCTGAAACACAGGGCGGGATGGGCACTGACCCGTCCGTCCTGCGATCCCTAATGGGATCGAAGGTCTGGGCACCATATTTAAATGCCAACTGAATATATACATTACTCTCAGTAGGTCACCTGGCTGTCAGGAAACATCTTGGTGTGGCTGCACTGTGGAGAAAAGTTACTCTGAGGGTCAGCAATGACTGCCTTGAGGCCCTTATCCATGGGGTCTGCCAGCAGTGGGATGTCCTCTAGCCGAGAGATTGCTCCATGAGGCCCACCAGCCTCACCTTGCCAGCCTGGGAAGCGGTTGCAAGGGAGGTCAGGGCGTTGGGCACCCACCCGAGAAACACAATCCAGCCAAGAAGAGGATGAATGATCTCATCCGCTCCGAAAAGGCTAAGTCAACCTTCAGCTCACTCCAATCTCACACTCTCAGAATGGTATCATGCACTCAGAGGGTTACACTGCTCAGGGATATCACACAATATTAACGGGGGACACATCAGCAATGATTGTCTCACAGACACTTTAACATCACCAGCGTCTCATCTACCATGCTGCACAAACTCTATCCTCAGCCCTTATTGGGGAGGGCTCAGCACACACAGCGGGCATGCATGCTTCCCAATCTCTGCTCCATCTCTTCTCATTATGTCCCATCCCTTTTATCTTCATTCAGGCCAAGCTCATCCACAACCACAGGGTCACACCCCAGATGGGGGAAGAGATGTCCGACACCCAGGAGCTGACCCACGTTGAGGAGGATGCCGCCAAGTTGGCGGGCGAGGGCAGAGGTCGTTCCCGTGGGGAAGGTGAGATCAGCCTCTCCCAGCAAGCCAGTAGGGATGAGCCCTCCATGAGTTGATCACATCCCGATAATCACAATGAATGACAGGCACGGTTGCATTCTGCCTGCTTATGAACAAAATCTATCTTCTCTCTCTTACAGGCACCAACAGGCCCAGACAAACCATCAGAGCTACCATGAGCCCCAACCCTCAGGCTACCTCAGAGGAGGATGCTGAGGATGCATCAGAGGAAGAACCATTGCTGTGTTCACCTGCACCCTCCAACAGCGCTGGGTCATGGACCGAGATTAGTCTCGGGGAACACTTCGCTGACACAGCTGCACAACAGTCAGAGACGGTGACAGCCCAAGTCTTTGGCACTTCGAGAACTGCTGGAGATCAGGCACCCACTGAATCTGAGTCAGATGATGTGCCTCTGCAAACAGCCTTCTCAAACATGCTGGAGATGCAAGGACAGGTGGCGGAAAAGCAGGTAGAGGTCCGAGAGGCAGTCAGCAGCTAGAGCAAAGGATGGAGTGGTCTGTCCGTGTTCTGTCTGATGTTGTATCTGCAACTTGCGAGTGCCTTGAGGCCCCTATGGGAAGGGTGGCAGCTGCCTTAGGGACCTTGGTGCCGGATTTGCACTCAGACCTGCACTCCACCACTACAGACATTGGTGGGATCCATCAGCGGCTAGGCAAGAGAGGGGTGGGGCACCTTGACCTTTCACCAGGAGCCCCTTCTCCTTGAGGAGTTAGGCAGGAGCCCTCGGGCACCCACAGGGAGGAGAAGCAGCAGCTGGAAACCCCGAGGCCATCCACCAAGGTGTCTCCGAGAGCGCCCAGCCGATCCCTATCACCTCTGCCTGTGACCCCACCACCTCCAGCTCCACAGGCTGAGGAGGGTGCACCTGCCCCACAGCAGGAGACCCAAAGTAGACCAGAACCCCCTGGTCTCAGCACTCTAGAGGATGCCTGCCAAAACCATCAAAGTTAATAGGATATCGCAGTCTGCAGGCTGCCTCAGCCTCCACTACAGATGTTGGGGATGTGGCGGTGGGGTTAGAAAAATTAAGGAACTTTGACATCACTTCTGGGGGACAGGTGTTCAATCACTGTATATATAATGCAGCTGTGGAAATACACTTGCTGTTTGTGAGAATGGTCTCATCATTTGAAAGCATTGCGCATACACATCCTTTGCCCTCTTTTTGCGAGGGTGGGCCATGCTCCCACTAAGAGTTCACCTCCATTTGTGAGCCTCACCTTCATGTGATGTGTAGCTGAGTCATGATAGTTACTTGGCCTTTGTGTTATGTGAGGGAGAAATGTCAAACTCTTTACTGGAAATGTCTGCAAAATGCATTAGTAACTTCTGCTCCTTACAAGACAACATGGAGTTGGAGGTGCTCAAAGCATTGGCGGGGTAACTGTAATTGTTCCTCATAATGAGAAGGCTGGCGTCATTGGCAGTGCCAAAGCACGAGACCTGCAGCCATGATGGCCTCGCCAACCATGTGCACATCTCAGTGTCTGCTAAAAGTTGCTCATTCTGGTGGTTATGACTGCATCAAGTCCTTTAACGCAGTGTTTGTGCTGTTGTGCTGACTTTCCCTTCCCAGAGCGCATGGATACAGGGTTCGCTGCTGACATTTCCAAAGATTAGACCTTGCTGAATTGTGAGGGTTGAAGGTGCGCGTCTGAATACTGAACTTGCTCTCGATGCTACTGGTTGTAAAGGCCTTTCAGTGCACTGGCCTGGCACTAAGGGACAGAAGGAATATGGCCATGTCCCACTGCCTGCACCTTACTCCTCCTGGATTCTTGTGACTGTCAGTGTGACATGGGCACATCTTCCACGTCGTGTTTCTTCGATTTCATCTTCACATGGAAGCTGAGCCCCATCTCCCTCTTCAGTTTCTAGCCCTTCCTGCTCTTCATTGTCCGAGGAGCCCTCAGCCTGCACCATGCCTCGCTTCCCATTTGAAGTGCCAGTTTGTGAAGGGGCAACAGACCATGATGAGACTGGACACCCTCTGTGCAAAGAGTACTGCAGAGCGGCACCTGAGCGATCCAAACATTGGGAGCATATCTTCATGATGCCAATGGTCTGCTCGATGATTGATCATGTCGACCTATGCACTGCATTGTATCTCTCCTCTGAGGCACTCTGAGGACGACGCACGGGTGTCATGAGCCATCGTTTGAGCACATTTCCATTATTCCCAAGCAGCCACCCCTTAATCGCTGAAGCCCTTTAAATATTTGAGGCACCTGGGAGTGACTCAGGATGTAGGAGACATGGGAACTCCCAGGGTACCTGGCACAAACATGCATGATGTGCTTCTGATGATCGTACACCAGTTGAATGTTCATGGAGTGGAACCCTTTCCTGTTAATGAACATCAGGGTCTGCTGCCCTGGAGCTATCAAAGCCACATGTGTGCAATTGATTACACTCTGTACTCTAGGGAAGTCTGTCATGGCTGCAAATCCCAGAAATCTAGCAGCCTGGCTAGCTTCATCGAGTGTAAACATCACATAATGATGAGCATTACTGTAGGAGGCATTTGTCATCTCCTTGATACATTTGTGTGTTGAGTTGGATGAGATGCCACATAGGTCTCCGATGGATCCCTGGAACAATCCACAGGCAAATAGATTGAGCACAGCGGTGAATTCAGGGACACTGTTAGGGGATTGTCATTCATCTCCAGATAGGAAAGTTTCTTTGGTAGATCCTTGGTTGTGTGAGTTGCCTCTGTGGGATGAGTCTAACCTACTCATCCTCTTGGTGTTGCTGGGGATCCCCTGGATCATGGGCCTCTGGCCAGGCCTCCTCTCCAATCTGCACTAAGCAACGCTGATCCTCAATCAGATCACTGCCATCAAGAAGGCAATATTGAGCACAGGCTCCATTATTCAATCCTCCTCCCTTTGGACTGATAAATGCAACAGATTAATGAATACTGAGCAAATTTAGTAGTCCTCCCATTTGCAAACAGAAAGCCATTGTCATGCCCTAGAGCTGCATCTGTGCTACCAGCTTTACACTGATATAGTCTTGCAACTGAGGCGCAAACTCACAGATCTAGGTGACCAAGATGCCAATCCTGATACTTGACATCTCAATCCTACAGGGGATGGAAGAGGTTTGGATGCATTCATGAAATGTGCCACCTTAACAAAGGCACTCCTGCAATCTCTGACCTGGTTTGCTGATCAACCTTAACTTGCACATGAGCAATGACTGGATGCCCTTTGGCCCGTTATCCATGCCAATTGAGAAAGCAGATGAGAGGCTTTCATTGATGATCAGGCAGGTATGCAGTAGCTATGCCTCCTAAATGGGTGCCTGCATTCTCCATTATTATATTCTTCTCTGTTAATGCTCAAATGGAGCCAATGACTCATGTAGTCTCTATTTAAAGCACAAAAAAAGGCAATGGCTCCATTTGAACATTCTCAAGGAAGTCTTCCTCTTTTCTTTCAGCTCTAATTCTATTTCAATGTTGTGACTCTAAGCAGTTTGAGGATGCCCCCTGAAAGGGCCCCTGAGTCCAGCTGTGACCTCTACCCACACTGCCTCGGGTCCTCTTCCAGATTCTTTTCCAGTTTCAATTTCAAACTGCACAACTTTGGGCTGTATTTTTAATTTGAGACCAGCTTTCACTCTCCCTCCCCATCAATGTTTGGATCTTCCCCATCTTCCTGCTATCTCACAACATGCAGGTAGAGCTCCCTCCGGTTATTCTCCCTAGTATCCCTTCCATTGTATTGCGAATGGATGCAAATGGCATTCCCAACATGGATCAGAGGGATACCTGACCCGCCATTAGCCGGCCATGAATGTGGTGAGGGGAAAATTCCGAACTGATTTCCCGCAGGTGGGATTCTGATTTTTGGGCTGGAATTTTCCAGCCCCTCCCACAATAGGTTCCTCCAGGGCGGGGCTGACAAGCGATTGAAATCTCCGTTCACATCTAGCCTTGGCCTCTCTCCAAATTTTCCACTCCCACCCGACACGAAACCCATTGCCGGGAGGATTGGAAAATTCCACCCTGGATCTGTGTTTGACCCCAAACAGGGTTCATTGGGGATTATATAAAAGGTGCCATTGGTGTTGAAAAATTAGCCAGGGTTCCCTGCTCCTGATCATTACCTTGCGCCCCAGCTGCAATTGTACTTGAGTGCACATTGGGTGTTAACAAGATTGATCGGGGCTGGAATGGCCTATTGCTGCACATTGTCAAGGCTCACAGTTCAATCACAACAATTCCAGTGAGGTGCTCATTGAGTTGTCAAAAAAGACTTTCATTTATAAAGCACCTTTCACCATAGTACATCTCAAAGTACAGCCAATGCACCCAAGCAAGGAGTTAGTGCCCAGAGGAGGAGATGGAGAGTAAAAGAAAGCCACAATGTTCAGGATTTTAAATCGTGACCTGATGTAGGATCAGGTAAAATTATACCTCATAACTTCAACTTATAACTTTTAACTTTGACTGCTAGAAAGCAGCATAGACTGGGAAATCCCTTGGAGCTAGATTCCCCAACTGCACCCCCTCCTCCCCAACATCACCCCTGTAACTTTGTTTACACATGAAGACAGAGTTACAGCAGCTCCAAGGGATTTATATCAATTTTATTACGTGTCTCAGAAGCAGCTCAAAGCACATTGTGTGCAATGAATACTTTTGAAATGCAGTAACTGTTGTGAAGGATGAAATAAAAGGACAGTCTGTGAGGAACAATGTCAGAGCAGCCAAGATGGAAAGATATACCTGTGTCATGAAAATATAATGACTTTTATAATAGTTTTGTGATTTATTGTAAAGGTAGGTTAATAGTGGGGTGTGGATTTGTTTCTCTGTGTGTGTGTGTGTGTGTGGGCAGGGGGTGGAGGGAGGTTTAATTGAATGGAAGACAGCTGTGTCTGGAGCTTTTGAGTTATCAGAAGGGAAGCTAGGTTTCAAACGTTAAATAGTTAAACATGGCTGAAGGTTTAGAATGTGAGGTGTAAGGAAAATTTGCATTTTTAGATAAATTAGAGTAGTTTTGATTTCAAAGAAATGGTAGCATGTTACACCTAGCTAAAAGACACTAAGCCAAACAGTGTGTTTATTTTTCTCAAAGGTTACTGCTAATATGAGTACTATGAAAGGTTTATATTATGAGAAAAGTAAAGTTGCAAAAACATATGGGAACAATGGAATTTACATTAAAAAGGGAGAACTATGTATAAAGGAGATGAGGTTAAGTGTAAGGGGAAAGGCATTCTAAGATCCAACACAAGTGTGAAATGCCTTCAACCTCTATGTATCAAGTTGCTGTCTGCAGGAACTGAAGCTAAGAAAACTCACGTTGAATTCCACTGTCCAGGGTATTGTGTTGCTTTGCCTGGGTCTGTTGAAATGTATTTGTTTTTACTGTTGCCTTAATGGGGGTGTAACAGGGAGCCAGATTAATTAGGGTTTTAGGAGTTATTTTAGAAGTAATTTGTAGAGCTTTACATGTGCTTAAAATCTTTTATTTTATTAGTAAATGTTTAATTTAGTCTTGTAAAAAAACTTTGAATTCTCGGTGGACTTATTACTACTGAATTCAAGGCACGCATCTCAAAATAAAACACAAATTGTAAAACAGTTGTGGCAACTGTTTCAAGTTTCCCTCTGGGATTTGAGCAGCTCTGCATTTACCATCCGCTGTGCAATAACACTTGTGATACACAGATAAGACTATAACCTAACCATTATAGCTGGTGATGCAAACTGGAGACAGGTTTGACACTTCTGTATACAGGACCCAGAAAAGGGCACAGAATCACAATATATGATTAACCCGCATCTGTTGCTTCTGATGCAGGTTGCCCACTAATTGAAATGATGGTAGTGTGTAGCCAGTGCCAAGCATACTCTGGAGTGGTGGCACATGGCACATCTCAGCAGGAGATGCAACATAGTGACAAGCAGCACAAGTTAAAACCAGTTTGCACTACTATAGGCCAGCCTGCTCCTCTTAAAGGGAAGCTGCGCTGTGACTGCAGCAGATGCTGGAAGTCATTCTATAGCTGATTCTGACCTGGGGGAGAGACAGAACAAATGGCACAACATGGCAGAGATCCAACCATGATGCAGTGTCTTTTGGCCAATGCCCCAGTTTCTATTGCAGCACCAGCAGAAGCCACCCAATGTCCGAGTGCTCCAATGGAAACTCAGTTTGCTGCCACGACAGCTCGGACTGCCGCCATTGTATCTGTGGATATCAGCATTCGAAGAGGCTTTCAGGAATTCAGCAACCTGCTCTCCAATGTATTGCTCGGATTGCTGAGGTGCTGCCTCGGGGAAGGTTACTTCCGGTAGACACCCCCTATACAGGCATCCGTACCCTCACCAAAATGGCATCTAGCACAGCTAGCACCAGAAGTGTGAGTGCATGCCATGTACACGATGTTGGAGGCAAAACAGCAGTGATCACGCCGAAGAAATGGACACTATAGAGCAGACTATCATGCAACCATTTCCTTTTCAGCTAGCATAATGCAAGCTTTTGTTTTAAGTTGTTAATGTCTATACTAAAGAGGGAGGAAGATGACATGAATCCAGTAAGTGTTCACCAGCTAAGATTGTATATAATTTCAGTTCTGTATCTTCAAAAGGTAAAAGCTCCTTGAGAAATGCCAATAAAATTGTGCAAAACCTCTTCTTAAACATGGAAGCAAAACAAAATTAAGCCAAGAATGAGCCCTTGGCATGTTGCTTCCCATAGTGTTCACATACATAAAGATTAATTTACCTTAGGAAGTATAGAGTCAGCATTACTGTTAACACAGGTTTCTGTAAAATCAAACTGGCCAGTTCAAAACTCAGTCAAGCATTGAAGCCTTTCAGTGTTGGGCCAGCTTTCAATTAATCTTGGGGTTGATTTTCCCTTCCCACCCTGGTGGGAAACAGATGGTCTGAGTTTGGCTGCCTGCTTACACCCCCCACTCAACTTTCCTATCATATTTTTATAGGAAATCAGGCAAGATAAATAATGGGCAACCAATCTACTACCATTACTTTGGTCTTTGTACCTTTATTTAATTAAGGCAACAGACTCCTTGCAAAGTTCAAAGAGAAGAATTCTAATGCATCCTTAAATCCAGATAAAACGCATTCCGTAGGTTAAATGTTATCACTCAAGAAATGGACCAGTCTTTTTGCATTAAGTCCATGCACAGGAAACCTGGAATATTCTGGAAGGCTTCTAAGGCTGATCTAACTGATTACATGTTCACATGGTTGTATTTGTTTAAAAATTTTATTCTGACATGTTATAGTGTGTTGTTTCAGAATAAAATGGTACAAAAAGGGAAAAAAATCCAAAGTGATTGAAAGAAAGAAACTATCAGCAAATTGAGGGGTGAAGATGGGAGCTACTCTCTTCAGGGATCTCTCGCAACCATTAGCGGGAGACACATATCAATACTCATTCTCTGAACGAGACTTTCACATCAGCATCATCCCATCTGTCCTGTTGCTCACACTCCATCCTCTGGGGATGGCTCACCGCACACAGGGAACATGGATCTCACCCAAGCTCTGCTCCATCCCTTCTCATCACAGGCCTTTCTTTCTTCTTCATACAGGCCAAGCTGGCGCACAACAGGCGCGAGAGATCGCAGACCAGGAGAGGGATGTCCGACATCATTGCCCTCAGCTGAGCTGGTTGGGGGGAGGACAGGGATCGCTCCTGTGGGGAAGGGGAGATCGGCCTCTCCCACCAACCCAGCACGGATCACAGCTCTGTCACTTCATCAAATCCTGACATTCACACTGAGTCACATGGAGTCTTATCAAGCTCATGCTCATTAACTGAAACTCTCTTTTCTATTTTCTAACAAAAGCACATTGAGATTCCCAAGCCATTCCAGCCCTACCAGGGCACACCCCCGGGTCTCATCTGAGGAGGGAGCTCTGGAAGAACCATCCCGGCGCTCACACACACCCTCCACCAGCTCAGAGACACACATGTCAGTGGGGCACAGCTGTAGATTAGGCTCGGGCTCACTTTCTGGGGAACACCTCGCTGACACGTCCCCGCAGCAGTCGGAGGCAGGAACAGCCCAGGTCTCTGGAGTCCAGCCACCTGAGTCAGCTGATGAGCTTCTAGAAGTGGCCATCGACTCAATGCCAGGGATGCAACAATAGACAGCAGAATATCTGGCTGAGATTTGGCAGTCACTCAGTAGACTAGAGCAAACGATGGAAGAGTCCATCCGCGTTCTGTCTGATGTCGGGGCTCCAACATGCAAGCGCCTCGAGGTCACCATGGGAAGGCTGGAGACCACCATGGAGACCTTGGTCCAGTAGGTCTTGCTGGATTTGTACTTGGTCCTGCACTCCATGGCCACACGCCCTAGTGGGCATATGGGGATGAGGCACCTTGGCCTCCTTCCAGGTGCATCATCTCCTGCAGGAGTCAGGGTGGGGCCCTCGGGCACCCACAGGGAGGATGAGCCGGACACCCCAGGGGCCTCCTCTCAGGACATTCCAGGGGTGTGCAGCCAATAACTTTGCCTGTGACTCCATCCACTCCAGCTTCTCAGGCCATTGAGGGTGCTTCTGCCCTTGAGCAGGTGGCCTTTATCAGGCCGGGGCCCTCCAGGCCACAGGCCACCAGAGGATGTCCACCAAGGTCATCACAGACAACAGGGCGTAGCAGTCAGCAGGCTGCCTCCAACTCTGCTGCGGATGTCAGGGCTGCACCCAGGCATAGCGGTACAGTTAGGAAAATTAAGAAATATTGATGTCACTTTTGGGTCACGGGTGTGCTAGACGTGTAAAGAAATTGCACTTTCCTTAATACCTTTGATGGTTATGTAAATGTTCCTGTCAACTGAAGGCGTTGTGATTTTGTACTTTGACATCCTCTTATTTCAAGGTTTAGCCTTCCCCCCACTCAGTGATAGTGTCCCACTGTGAGATTCACATTCCTGTGATGTCAACCTCAGTTGAACTAGTCTCCGCACCCTTGTGTGATGTCAGGGAGATGTGTTTCGATCTTTACTGGAAGTGTGTGATGTAAGCATTTCTGACCCTTCTTTCTCAAAGAACAACATTGAGCGAGGGCAGCTCATCAGCATTGATCATCTATCAACATGTGTGTCTCCTCAGTGCTCGTGGCAGAAGAAAAGACAGGCATGGGAGGAGGAGATCCCTAGGAACGTCCACATCTCAGTCGCAGCAGTGTTGGCATCATTAGATGGTGGCGAAGGCTTCAAGTCTTCTCTCCCATCAATCTTGTTCCCAAGTGGACTCTCAGTTCCCAGAGTGAGCTCACTCACAGGGCCCCATGGACCAAAGCAGAGAACATGGTCTCGCAATTCATGAGGTCAGAACACACAAGTGTGAATGTGGGACTCGCTCTCGCTGCAAGTGGGTGGACATCTCCTGAGATGAAAGAAAATGGCACTGAAGGCTCGGAGAGATGTGGCCATGTTCCCTCACTTAAAGCTACTCTTACTGGAACCTGTCAGCGATAAACAAAAATCTCAGGCACCCGGGAGTGACTCAGGATGTAGGAATCCTGGCAACTCCCAGGGTACCTTGCACAAATGAGCAATATGTGCTTCCGGTGATCACACACCAGTTTATAAACATTAGGGGCTGCTGCCATGGAGACTATATAGCCACATGGGTGCAGCCTATTGCACCCTGCACTCTAGGGAAGCCTGAGATGGCGGCAAAGCTGGTGAATCTCGCAGCCTGGCTATCTTCATCTAGAGCAAACCTGGCATAATGATGGGCCTTCCTGCAAAGGACATCTGTGACCTCCTTTATGCACCGATGCGTTGTGGACTGAGAGATGCTGCACATGTCCCCTGCTGATCCTTGGAAAGAACCAGAGGCCAAGAAATTGAGTGCTGCGGTCACCTTCAAAGCCACTGGCAGTGGATACCCTCCAACTCCAAGTGGCGTCAGGTCTTCACAAAGAATGTGGCATATGTGATGTGCCAGAGCTCGGGGCAAATGCAGATATGCACGGCATTGCTTCTCAATCATTTGTAAATAGGAGACTCTTGGACAATAAACTCTAGGTCTGGCGAGTTGCCCCCGTTGTCTGAGTCTCTCCTCCTGACCCTCCTGTTCATGCTCTGACTCCGCTTGACCATGTCCCTCCTGCTGAAACTGCACGCGGATTCGCCTCTCCCCCCTTCACCTCCTCCATTGCATTAGGACCCTGATAATGGCAGTATTGAGTCCTGGATCCACATCTGCTTTTGCCTTCTCTCTGAAAAGAAATATTGAAGACATTAATGAATCAAGGGGCAAGAAAGTGAAGCTCAGTGAATGACATGTTCGGAGACTGTAAGGGTCCATAATTTTTCCTGCCCTACATGCATGGTGGCTGATGCTGCCTTGTCCCTGAGACACTAGCACACACACTGAGGTGACCAAGATGGCATCACAGATATGTAACACCTTGAGCCCTGTGTGAGATGCTAAAGTTTAAGTGAGATGAGTGACCCAACCTAGCTCTGTGCTCCAATCTCTGATGTGGCATATTAATGATCAATCAGTTACTCATGGCCAATGAGTGGATGCCCTTTGGCCCATTAAGAGTGTCAAATCTGGTAAACACTTGACAGGTCTTCACTGATGGAATTCCATATATGATACAGGTGTGCCTCCCTCACTATTGCCTGCATTCCCAAATTCTACACTTGACACTTGAGTGTTACTCATGAGGTGCAGTGACTGCGATGTGAAGCCACTGAGTTCTGAGTAGCCCTTTAACAGTGCTAATGAAACCATTGGCTTTAAGTGGCTTTCATCGTAAAGAGCTCTTCCTCCTTTCTTTCTAAGCAGACTCGTGCTCACTCCAGCGGCAACTAGAGGTTAGAGGGTGACCCCAGAAAGGCCCCCCTCATATTCATCCTACCCTTGACTGCCACAGCCTTCCCTCCCTGTTCCCCCACCTTCATGTTTTCCTTTCCCCCCGGCTGACATTCCACCACTTTCCCCCCCCCAACCCCGTTGCCCCCCTTGTGTTTGTCAGCCCGACCCCTCGCCTCACAACCCACCCCCGGTTGAAGTGCTAGTGTCTGAAAGTGGAGGCCTGCATGAGTACCACAGCACAGGGGTGTTCCTCAGGACAATGAAAGCAAAGAGAAGGAGCAGCCCAACCCTACAGCCCCAGCAAAGCGGTGTTCATCGCAACAAGACCGGCGCAGCGCTATGGCAGGTATGTTCCACTCGCCTTGATGTTACCCGTGAACTGAGGTCCAACTTGTGCACCCCCCCACCTGTTCAAACGGGTTTGACTCTGAGGTAATTTCCCATTGGGGTGATGGAAGATTGGAAGGCATGGCAAGATTCCTGTGAGCATTCATGACATGCTAATTAATCCAAAATGGCTTTCGCACCATTGGACCTGCCATGAAAACACCACCGGGAGAATTGCCACCTGTTTTTACAACGGCGGGTTTCCCATTTATTTTGCTTCCCACTAGATTCTCCTCTCCCGCCCACCATGAACCCCATCGAGGGCAGGATGGGAGAATTCCGCCCTTTGAGTCAGTTGAGTCCAGATCAATGTCCCCTCTAAATTGTTTTGTTGCGTGCAATCTGTTCATTTCAATGCGTGGCACTTTTAACCTTTTCTTTGCGTGACCACACATGCATGCCATCTTAAAGGGGGCAACCTGTGAGTGGCCTGAATGGTACCTTCTGTGCAGCTGTACGTGTGCATAGCTCAGAGGGAACACTGATCCAGGTTCATACTTGCAGCTTCAGGATTCTTCAAGCAATGTAAGGTGTTATACAATTCGGGACATTTATTGGGTATAAGCCATAAGCAGAAAAGCCAGAAGGATGTGGAACCATTATAAGTGGCAGATAA
This sequence comes from Cetorhinus maximus, assembly GCF_964194155.1. NCBI lineage: Eukaryota > Metazoa > Chordata > Chondrichthyes > Lamniformes > Cetorhinidae > Cetorhinus > Cetorhinus maximus. The sequence continues at coordinate 732,312 of NC_135886.1, read as the reverse complement.
CTAACTTTTCATTGTGGTCAGTTGCTAACACAAGCTAAATCCAGCTTGAGCAGTTTCACTCATTCTGTAGGACACCTTCCAAATCAGGGGCCTCATGATGTCCAGATGAGAGAATTTTATGCGATACATCGTTGTCAAATTTATAGATCTCCATATAAAAGAGGTTGTCTAAACATCGGTTGAGGTGCCTTTTACCTTTCCATTTAGACTCTGCCTCTTTTTCCTACTGATCGTGTTTATACGACACAACACACCCTCTTCAGAAGGGCAGCTAACTGGCCCCTGCCTGGCAATATCTTTTTAAAATTATTTTGTGGGATGTGAGTATTGCCAGCATTTGTCGCCCATCCCTAATTGCCCTCGAGAAGGTGGTGGTGAGCCCCCTTCCTGAACCGCTGCAGTCCATCTGGTACAGGTACACCCTGTGCGACCAGACCCAAGGGTGTATATGAGAGCAATGTGGGCCAGTTCTTCCTGTCCTCTTTTCTGTTTCTCTCCCTGTGGGGAAGCAGCTGGCTTCTGCTGCTGTCCTCTCCCTTGGAACATCTGGGCAGCAAATGCTGATGGGCTGGAAGTCCCCCTGCGCCCTCCACATCCACCCCCCTCCCACCATAATGTCTGGATGGAGCAGACAGGTTTCAACAAGAAGCAGCTAAGCTTTATCACAGAGAGCTTTTCAGGTGCTACACACTTGATCAGGGCTCTTGTCAGAAAGCTCCACCCGCCCGGATTGCCCGCATTTAGGGCTCACTGGTCGGAGCCTTAACAGAACATCACGTGACCCCTGATAGACAAGAGGAGGGGCTAGACCCTCAGTTGTCACATTTCCCCCCCCCCTTTAATTTTTTTTTACATTTTCTATTTACAGGGAATCATTTGAACATCCAACAACATATACATATATACAATTTCAGGTGATTAAAGGTCAAGTCTCTGAGATGCTCTCCTTATACGGCTAGAGTGGCATAGCTCTACCACTTGAGGTTCCTCAACAGGATTGACAGATCTGGAACTGCAGCATTAGACACATCATTGGAATGTGGCAGTTCAGGGTTTGGCAACTCTACAGAGACATTGGGCATGTCTATTCTAGGTTCATCAGTCACCTCAGGAATTGACGGTTCGACGTTGATCACAGGCGGAATAGTTGGTTGTTGGAATGTCTCTCTGGCACGAATATGATCTATGTCCTTACAGACAATTCTACCTGCCACTTGGAAATATAATGGACTGGACTCTGAGGCAATGGTTCCTGAAGCCCAACAGGGTCCACTGCTGAATTTTTACACGAATACCGTGTCTACAGTGAATGTGTGAGCTTTGCTGTCTGCATCGTGGCTCAATTTGTGATTACTCTGATTATGCTCTACCTTCCACTCCAAACTTGGAAACATTAGGTGTAACCGTGTACATAGGCAGCATTTCATCAATAATTCAGACAGTGTTGAACCCCAAAGCCAACGGTGGTTCGTTTTAACTAACGAGTGTAACGCTGCCTACACAGTTGATATATTTGGTAAGAAGCAGCTGTAGTAGTTGATCATACCAGGAAGGACTTGGGCTCCTTTACATTGGATGATGATGGCGCATCTTTTATTGCCTGAACTTTGCCTTCTACTGTGTGTAGTCCTATGGCATCCACCCTGTGGCCTAGATAAGTCACTTCTGGTGCCTAAAATGTACATTTTTCTGTTTTTAACCGTACGCCGGTTTCCATGAACTTCCTTAGTGCCTTCTCCAGGTTGGTCAAGTGTTCGGTCTCGGTTAACCCCGTGATGAGGACATCAACTAGATATATAAATACTCGTGGGAGTCCTTGCAAAAAGCTGTCCATTGTTCTCTGGAAGATAGCACACACTGACAAGGCCCCAAAGGGTAGATGGACGTACTGATAGGGACCCTTGTGTGTGTTAAAGGTCACACACTCCCTCGATGTGCTATCCAGCTCTAGTTGCTGGTAAGCATGGCTCATATCCAATTTGGTACAGGAATTGCCTCCAGCTAATTTGGCATATAAGTCATCTATCCTTGGGATAGGGGACTTGTCTAGTTTGGCTGCGTTATTTACTGTCAATTTATAGTCTCCACAGATACATATGGTGTGGTCAGGCTTAACCACGGGAACAATGGACGCAGCACATTCAGAGAATTGGACAGGTTGGATAATTCCCAGCTTTTCTAACTGGCACAGCTCCTCATCAACCTTTTCTTTCAAGGTACAAGACACAGGTCTTGCCATAAAGAAGCGAGGTGTCGTCTGTAGCTCCACATGTATCTTGGCCTGTGTGCCTTTTCACTTCCCTAGTTCATCCCGAAAATCCATGTTGCATTTTCTTAGAAGTTCTGGAACTCCTTCAGATTTGGGGTGAAATATCTCAGACCAATCGAGTTTGATCTTCTGTAGCCAGTCTTGGTCTAAAAGACTGGCTCCTTCTCCTTTCACAGTTATTACAGGCAGCTGTAAGAAACTGGTACTTTGGCGATGCCCTTTACCTGAATGGATTCTCCTGTGTATCTGTTTAATTTAGTGATAATTCGCTCCAGGTTTACTGGCTGTCTACCTTCATTAAGGTACCTGAAGGTGTGCTCTCCCACTCTGTAGTTGAGGCACCCGTAGCCCCCTCCATTATTAGTGGCTTCTCACTAACTTGGGTTTGTCACAGTGATAGGCTCGGTTTTCACAGCTCTTACATTATATGAGGAATAAACATCGATGTCAGCAGCTTCAGTCTCTGCTGTACTCTTTAATTCGACCGTGTTGGTTTGCTGCTTTGTGGCTGCTTCAGCTTCACCCAACATTGCCTTACCACACCCGGCATGACCTTCCTCATGGCAGTAATGACATTCTGCCTCCTTGAATTTACAGGTGTCCGCTTTATGGTCACCTCCACATCCAATACAAAACAATCTTGAAGTTGCTGCTGGAGCGTTTATACTTGGCTTTTCCATGTTTCTCACAGCAGCATTGCCTCCCGCTTCGATGCTGCGGGTCTGCCCTGCGCTTGGCGGTAGGTTCCCGCCCAACATGAAGTACGGCACCATGTTGTATGTGTTACACAGCCTGCGAGTCTCTCGCAGCACTTCCCATGGTGAGGGAGATTTCTAGGGCACGCTTAAAATTGGTGTCGATGTCGGCGGTAAATGGTGCCAAATGGCGTTGGCCTTAACTCCACAAACGAATCAGCCCCGCAGCATACCATTTAGCATGTCCGCGAAGATGCAGTGTTCTGTCAACTGCTTGAGGTTCGCTGCATAGGTTGTGATGAACTCTTCTGGGGCCCTAACTCTGGAATAAAATTTAAAATGCTGCATTATTACGGATGGCTTCAGCTAGATGTGCGTTTTCACCAGGTCCACTAATTTATTATAGGATTTGGAATTGGACTCACTCAGGGCCGTCAGGTTACGAACGAGGTTGTATGTTTTACTGCCACATACACTCAGAAGGTTTGCTTTCTGCTTTTCCCCCACGGTAATTTCATTTGCTACAAAGTCAGATCTGAGGCGCTCTACGTACTGGCTCCAGTCTCCCATAGTCACATCATAAGGATCGATTCTGTTGAAGGGTGGCATGACTGCTGAGTAGTTGATTTTTTCTTAAGGTTCAATGTGCTCACGTTAAGAAGACAAGGTACAGAGTCGGGGATAATTTTACCCCCTTTTACATATATCATCGACAGAGCAGACAGGTTTCAACAAGAAACAGCTAAGTTTTATTACACAGAGCTTTTCAGATGCTACACACTCGATGAGGGCTCCTGTCAGGAAAAGCCCCCACCCCCACCCCCACCCCCACCCCACCCCACCCCCACCCCAACCCCAACTCCACCCCCAACCCCACCCCCACCCCACCCCACCCCCAACCCCACCCCCACCCCACCCCACCCCACCCCACCCCCACCCCCACCCCCACCCCCACCCCACTCCACCCCACCCCCAACCCCACCCCCACCCCACCCCACCCCACCCCCAACCCCACCCCCACCCCCACCACACCCCACTCCACCCCACCCCCACCCCATCCCCACCCCCAACCCCACCCCTCCCCCACCCCCACCCCACCCCACCCCACCCCCAACCCTGATCCCACCCCATCCCCAACCCAAACCCCACCCCCACCCCCACCCCCACCCCACCCCCACCCCACCCCCACCCCCACCCCCACCCCACCCCACCCCACCCCCACCCCACCCCACCCCACTCCACCCCACCCCCACCCCATCCCCATCCCCACCCCCACCCCCAACCCCACCCCACCCCCACCCCCACCCCACCCCCCACCCCCACCCCAACCCCACCCCCAACCCCACCCCACCTCACCCCCACCCCCACCCCCACCCCACCCCCAACCCCACCCCCACCCCACCCCACCCCCAACCTCTCCCCCACCCCCACCCCCACCCCACCCCACCCCACTCCACCCCACCCCCACCCCATCCCCATCCCCACCCCAGTGGGCCTGGCCGGGAATGCAAGCAGGCCCAAGGAGAAGGTCCATGGACCCCAGAGCAAGGTAAATCCAGGGTCTTGGGTGGGGAGGGTTAGGGCAGTTTAAGGAGGAGGGGCAGGGGATGCGGGTGATGTATTTTATAGAGCAGTCCCCCCCCCGCCCCACACACACACACACACACACACACACCGATGTGCAAAGGGCAACTGTTCCCCCCTCTGCCGAAAATAGTACCCCCTTCCTTTCCACCCTTTTAGAAAGTTTTTCAGAAACTGGCCTGCCCATTCCCTCCCGACTGCCCACGCCAACCATGTTATTGCCAGGGCAGCGTATTATCGAGGTCAACTAGCTTGGTAACAAGCTCAACGGACCCTCGATTATTTATTTAAACAAGGTGGGCATGCTGCCCATTTTGGCACCTGCCCATCAACCCCCCCTGCCTTAAATGGAAGTGAGCTCAGGGGTGGGCAGAGAGGTGATGGGGTTGGCACCTGCCCTATTTTACGTGCCCCATTCTCCACCACCCCACACCCCCCCCCCAGCCGAAAGCATGCCTGATGGTTTCTGCTGCCCGCCTGTCACTGTTAGCAGGTGTGAAACTGAAGGCTTAGCATGTTGAAAATAATTGTTTTGAAGACATGTTAGTGCAGAGCACAACACACTGGTACTGTAACGCACTGTGCCAATGTACCTCAGATCTCACTCCGTGAAACCGCGATAAACTCATTCATTTTAACTAAAGGATTTTGGTGAATTGTAGCCTGCAGCACATCCCCCATGGCCTTGCTTTGACTTATCAAACAATATTTCTACTTTCGCAAATTATTATTTCACTTAGGAACCAGCAGTACACGATGGAGGTGGGTAACAGGAGTACAGCTGCTGCCGGAGTGCATTCCAAGGCAAGAAGGCACTTGCTAAAGGACAATTTCAGTTTTTCAACCCTTCCCGGCTTACGTATGCCCATTAAAAAACGGAGTAAATTCGTACCCAGCACAGTGTCTAAATCATTGGCAGTTACACGGACTAGAATGGTAAGAAGTAAAGGTGTGTTACAAGTTGACTGCCCACTTTGCTAACTAGAATATTGTGGGACACTGTCTCAATTCCTGGCCATAAATTGAAATTCGGTACGCATTTAATTTTGTGAAAATTGTAAAACTACATCCTTAGGGCTTGTGGCTACAATGAGGCAATTTTGGAGTCACAATTTTAGGCAGGTAATTCAATGAACTAGACAAAATGGATTGTGTCTAGGAATCATTAATTAATGCCTACAATTATATTAACTTTCATTTCAGAAAACTAACATTTTAAAATGCAAGAGAACATAAATGAGAGAATTGGTGCCTGGAAGAAACTGCATCTCTGATTGTAACTTAGATCTTGGTGTCAGGGGACGTCAGATTGAGCCCAGAAAAGCTACTGGCTCAATGAGGATTATAACTATGGGTAAATGCAAAATAAATTCAATTCTGCAGCTCCTTATGCTATCATTCATCATCTTAATAGGAGCAGAAATGCCATTTTTATATTAATAAGGCTGCTGTGGAGGTATCATGAATCACGATGGAATTTTGTCAATCCTCTTATTTTCCATGGAAATTTATCCCTTATTTGGCCTCAATAATCCCCTTTTCTCTTGCCCAGTCAGAACTCATTTGATTTATGATCCTTTTCAATGTAGGAGAAACAATGGACATCATGAAGGAAGCTTTTATATAATCACTGCCATTCAATTAGTATGAATGCTTGACAATCTATATGATGGTACATTGTATACGCAATGTATAGAGTGACTTTTTTATATTGAGATGAAACTTGCCATCATTGCCAATGGAGGAAATGCATAAAAATCTGGAGGTGTGCGTGGGGATTTCACAACAGACATAATACAAATTGAGCTGCTATCATCATGATCCAAGCAGGAAGACGTTTGGCAGCAAATAAATGAGACCCTCCCGAAATTAAAACCTCCCCTCACCCTCAAAAGTGTCTTGTGGGAGGCTCACTCCACTTTAATCTGGTGTTAGGATTGGCCCTGACTCTAGATTCAGGCTGCATTTCCACAATAATTGCAGTGCCACAGCTTAGATGTAATGCAATTATACCCTAAACAATGAGAATGAACATAAAACATAGGACATGGAGGCAGGAGTAAGCCATGTAACCTGCTCTGCCATTTAATCGAGGATAGCAGGTTCATGCTCCATGGTGTCACATGCTCACGTCCATAACTCCTCAGCAATCCTATTGGAGGTCAGGTTTCTGGACTGTCACAAGAGCCTGTATGTCCCTTTCAGCACAGAGATCCACAGACATGGTGGCAGCAGTCTGAGCCTGCCTGGCAGCAAGCATGGATCCCATGGCCTCAATCTAAGCTTTCACTGTGAAAATACTGTATTATTAGTGACTTCCAGCTGTGCTGCAATGGAAACTGAGACATGGTGCATCACAGCTGTGTCTGCAAGTACGCTCGTGGAGTTGGCCACCACTTCCATGTTGGAGAGAATGGGCTCTAAACTCTGGGTGATACCCTGTGCCATATTGAAGTTGGACTCCTCCAACAGGTTGAGTGGCAGGCCTGCCAATGCACCGAGCTTTTCGGTGTGCATGTACATCTGCATCCTCCCATCAATGTCCTCATCTGAGTCCCCTGCAGGCAAGCTCATGTGTGACCTCACCATCTAATGACGGGCACACGAACTGTCTTTTCACCCTGGCCTGAAAACAGCCGACTCGTGCCAGTGACTCACCACGGGCAGATCCCGACTCTACCACTGGCCTCTAAAGTGTCTGTAGTGACAGTACCTGAGCCGGATGACTGCGAGTGCCAGATCACATGATAGTGCTTCTTCATCAGTGTTGTGACGTTGTCTTCGGCTTTTCACCTGATGTTGCTACAGCTGAGCAAGCTGGTCTTCTCCAGTGTGTGAAAACAGAAAATTCGAAAGGGAAGGTTGGGGCGAGGGCACGGGGTTCGGGTGGGAAGCAAGGTGTCCGTGGTCACACCAACAAAAGCTTTCACTTCATGTCAGATAGCGGAATGAGGGTGAGGTGGGATTTGAGAAGGGGCAGAAAGCAGGAGCATATTGCCATTTTCAGAGCTCTTGGTGATGCTGTATGCATAGCTTGTTACCGTGTTACTGTGGAAGCTCAGGTTGCCGGTGTCATGTTCCAGTATATTCTGAACTTCAAGCTCATTTTTATATTTTAAAAACTAACCACAAAAAGACTGCAAAAAAATGAGGATCACCTGACTTCGTTTGTGAATTGAAACACTCTTCTGTTTCAATAGGGAAGAAAAGGACATTTGCAGACTGATGTTGACTCAATGCCTTGTCCTGAAACTAATTTGAAAGGGTAATTTCAAATTGAATGGGACATTCAGATACAAAGATGCTAGCTACCTCAAAATTCCAAGGTGTGCAAATCATCACACGGGAGGTATATCAACCTAGGCACCCTCCTTATTTGGACTTGTAACAGGTCACATGGTGGACAGCCACGTTTGTTGCCTGTTTTTAAAACAGCAATAAACTGTTTTTCAAAGTCAGAAATCTATCAGACAGCCACTGACCCAGCTGCATGCCAACACAGCTGCCAAGGTAATAAACAGCAATACCTTGAAAGTAGGAGAAGGACTCTCCCTAACCTGTTCCAACTTAAAGTTTACCTGAGAACCAACTTCCTGTTGTTGGCTATAAGGTGTTTCACAACTTAACAAAAATCCTCTGCTTTACAAGACCTTCACTTAAATCAAAGCATCAACTTATCTAAGAAACTGAAGACCTGCTATGAAAGCAACTGAGACAATCATATTGCTTTTTTTCCCTCATCTGTATCTAATCTTTGTGTGAGTGATATTCTGGGTGATTTCAGTGAGTGAGATATCGCATTTTAAACTTCCAGGGCAAGCGTGTGGTAATAAGTACTTTCCGTATTTTTTAATTCACAATTGGGATGATCACACTGAGGGCAAGAGAAAACACATCGATCACGGGCAGTAAGAAAACACATAAATTCTGCCTGTAACATTAGGAATGCTGAGGCGCCAGTCCAGGTGAGTGACTGTGACATCAACCTGCTGTCCTTGATTAAACGGACAGAGCAGAATTGAGGAGTCATATAGCCTATTCCTGCTTCTAGTTCCTACATTTTTATGTTCATTCCCATTGCTTAGGCTATAATTATATTACATCTGTACTGTTGGTGTTTGTAGATTTTATTTACTTTGTCACAGCCCCATGATGCAGAACATCATCTGCTCCACAGGGCTCAGGTGACATGAGTGTGCCTGTCTCACACTAGCTGTGTCCTGCTCCCTTCTATTCTCCATGAACTTCTACTGCAAGAGAGAGGGCTGAATGTCAATGATGGTATAGCACTGTGATCGAGTGCTGTAGCTGCCATAGCAAAATTGCCAGAGGTATGTGTGAGCTGTGACAGTTGGACATGAGGCTGGCTCATTGGAAGGTGTGTGAGGGTGAGGTAGAGTATTGAAATGTCAGGCCTGAGTCCTAACTGCTTGATACTGCTCGTGTGAGTCTCCATGTCCCTTTGAGCACACATAGGGGTGCAGTGTGTTGAGAGCATTATAACTTGGTAGTGAGGTGGGTATATGCCATGTGAGGATGCATTCACTGACATTGACCCCCATGCATTGAACATTTCCTGGCACTGATATTGTGTCCCCATGGCCAGACTCTTTGAATTGACCTTCCTGCCCCCTGTGGAAACATGGTCTCTCTCCCACTGTTGATGTCCTTCGCTAAGACCTCTAGTGCTGCATCCAAGGACCTCGGAGCCTTCTCCATTCCCTACTGTTCCATTTGTTTTGTTTCTTCTTGCAGCCAATCGCGGTACTGGGAGTCAGCAGCAGCTTCCGTTCAGTCGATGCCGCTCCAATTTAAGAGGGCAGGCTGCCGTTAAGAGCTGGAGGTGAGCTGGAAGATGTGATAACCTTACCCCCTGTTGGGCATTCAGCCAACCAGCAGCATGGGCTGCATTCATTTGAGCATTGCAATCAAGGAAATGAGAAGGCAGCACTAGGTTTGTGCTCTGTCTGCTTCAATGAGTTGGGGCACACAGATTGAAAAGACAGGACTGCCACAACTGAAAACAGGTGCAGACCAATTCTTAGCCCCAAGCTTCTTAAAGGCTAAATCTTACTGGGTAACAATGACGTAAAGAGACAGTCCTACTTCTGTAAGGTTGACTCCTTAAAATCTTCACCTTTTCTGATATGTGAAGAGTTTGCACTAAAAACTGTTTAAATCAAAACTTTTTGCTATAAAAAAGTAGGTACATGGAACCTACTGCCAAATATTAACCATTGGTATTTTAATTAGACAACAATAAAGCAGTTAGACAACTAAAAATGATTGGTTTAAAGTTCACTACAGACAAGAATGGCAATGTTTTTAAAGTCAGTGCTGGATATGTTCAACATAGGTTTTCCCTTTATGAATGTTTTGAAACCAAGTGCTGAGAGGTAGCATTAAAAGTTTTTAGATTGATGTGAAATGCGTTCAACCAAAATATACATCTCACAGTCAGAAGGGAAGGACAGGATAAAACCAGGAAGCTGAGTAAAACCTGCATTCATTCATTCGAGTGTAACAACAGATAACTAAGCATTAATTGGTTAAGTGGGGATAGCTTTAGTTTAGTTCTCATAATGATTGATTGCTTTGGGGGTGTTGTAATATGAAGATGCACAGAAAACCAGATTCAATTTACTGTTGTTGGAAAGTGGGGTCTTTGAACTACTCAACCTCAGGAATGATTTATTTCATGTCACCACTTAATCCCACCACCAGGACCCAGTCAGAAGCTGGAAAATCATTCAATATGTATTATTTTCCATAGCTGTTGATGGGATCTGTAAGGGAGCTGGCCCTTTAACAGGCACTCCTTTCATAATTCTTCACATGTGCTTGGCAGATCCCCTCAATGCTTTAAAGTATTTTTGGGGGTAGATCAGTAAGATTTTGAAGCAGAGCACCCTGTGTGAGTTTATCTGGAAAAAATGTTTCCATCTAAATGATTTCCAGATGGATGACTATGCTGTATCCGCATGATGGAATGACTCCGGAGTACTTTCTGGAAGTTATGTTTTTAATAAAGGTCATTTCTTTTTGCCGAGCCTCACAGTCCACAGCTTGAAGGTCTTAAAAGAAAAAAGAGGGATAAATTAAATACCCCGTCCTTTTCAAAACAGTTATTTGTATATGTGAGGCTTACCCATTTCTAATTGGAAATATCCTGATACAAAAGGGCAAGAACTTGCTGCACAAAAGAGTTATTTATCTTTTTTTGGTAATCATGAGATTCTTGGTGGTGAGAGTGGGAGGAAGGGGCAATCAGTGTCCTGTAATTTCGCTTCACTTTCAGTTTTGTACTTAAGCCAAATTTTCCTCTAGCTGCAGTTCATTGATATTTTGGGTTTCATTTTCAGCCGCCCAGTTTATGCAGCAGGGGAGAGGAAGGGGGAGGGGAGAGGAATGGAGATGGGAGAGGGGAGAGGGGAGAGGAAGGGAGGGGGAGAGGGAGGGAGAGGGGATAGGAAGGGAGAGGGGAGAGGAAGGGAGAGGGGAGAGGAAGGGAGAGGGGAGAGGAGGGGAGAGGAAGGGAGAGGGGAGAGGAAGGGAGAGGGGAGAGGGAGGGAGAGGGGAGAGGAAGGGAGGGGGAGAGGGAGGGAGAGGAGAGAGGGGAGAGGGAGGGAGGGGGAGAGGGAGGGAGAGGGGAGAGGAAGGGAGAGGAGAGAGGAAGGGAGAGGGGAGAGGAAGGGAGAGGGGAGAGGGAGGGAGAGGGGAGAGGAGGGGAGAGGAAGGGAGAGGGGAGAGGGAGGGAGAGGGGAGAGGAAGGGAGAGGGGAGAGGGGAGAGGGAGGGAGAGGAAGGGAGAGGGGAGAGGGAGGGAGAGGGGAGAGGGAGGGAGAGGGGAGAGGGAGGGAGAGGGGAGAGGGAGGGAGAGGGGAGAGGGAGGGAGAGGGGAGAGGGAGGGAGAGGGGAGAGGAAGGGAGAGGGGAGAGGGAGGGAGAGGGGAGAGGGAGGGAGAGGGGAGAGGGAGGGAGAGGGGAGAGGGGAGAGGAAGGGAGAGGGGAGAGGAAGGGAGAGGGGAGAGGGGAGAGGGAGGGAGAGGAAGGGAGAGGGGAGAGGGAGGGAGAGGGAGGGAGGGAGAGGGAGGGAGAGGGGAGAGGGAGGGAGAGGGGAGAGGAAGGGAGAGGGGGGAGAGGGGAGAGGGAGGGAGAGGGGAGAGGGAGGGAGAGGGGAGAGGAAGGGAGAGGGGAGAGGAAGGGAGAGGGGAGAGGGAGGGAGAGGGGAGAGGGAGGGAGAGGAAGGGAGAGGGGAGAGGGAGGGAGAGGGGAGAGGAAGGGAGAGGGGAGAGGAAGGGAGAGGGGAGAGGGAGGGAGAGGGGAGAGGGAGGGAGAGGAAGGGAGAGGGGAGAGGGAGGGAGAGGGGAGAGGGAGGGAGAGGGGAGAGGGAGGGAGAGGGGAGAGGGAGGGAGAGGGGAGAGGAAGGGAGAGGGGCTTTCTTTATTTGAAGGGTTGCTGAGTTCAGGCAAAGGTGGGGGAACGAGAAACAACAGAAGGGAAGAAATCAAATTCTGGAGAGCCAGGATTCAGGCTGAGTAATGGTGAAAGAAAAGAGAAACGGAGTGCCTCAGGCAAAATGGAAACTGTAAATCATGCTCGAGCAAGGAGCTGAGGAATAAATTTAGGATGAATGCTCAGCAAAAAATATTCAGAACAAGACTAAGTTACTGAGACTGTGAGAGCTGCAGTCAGGATTCATGCATCTGTTTTTCACCTTTTGTCTTTGTCAAGAAGATATAATAATTTCTATAATGATATTGGAAATTATTTTAAAATTGAGTTTAGTGGAGTCTGTGTCTATGTGTGTGTATGTGTGTGTGTGTCTTAATTGGATTAAAGCCAGATGATCTGGAGGCTTTGATGTACAGAAGAGAAGTAGGTTTGAAATGGTAATTAGATAAACCTGGGGAAATAGAAGCTGAGGTGTAAAGGGGGCAATTTGCATTTTTAAATAGACCATTCAAAAGAGCAGGTGAAATATTACACCTGACCAGATGAAGCTCAGAAACAATGTGTTTTTAAAGCTTACTAGTAAAGTGGGTTTTATGAAGGCGTTTTAATTGTTAGAAGATTTAAAGTTTAAAAATAATGAGCGACAATGAGAATTTGCATTCAGAGGGAAAAATATGTATAAAAGAAGAGACAGCTGTTGGTAAAAGGAGGAGGGATTCTAAGATCTAAAGGACCTAGAGCTGAAAGAAACTCATTTTGAATGTGACTGTCCAGGATGTGCTTTGCCAGGGGTCCTGGTTAAATTTATGTGTCTTACTGTTGCCTTAACCGGGGTGTAACTGAGAGTCAGGGTAACTAGGGGATTTTTGTAGTAATAGTAATAGTAATTCTATTACTATTATGTATGTGCCTACAATCTTTCTTGTATTAATAAATGTTTAATTTAGATTTATAAAAAACCTCTGTCGATTTGGTGGTCTTATTACTACTGAATTCAAAGCCTACGTCTCGAAACATGCAAATTGCAAAAATGGGTTATGACAGTTGTTTCAAGTTTCCCTCTGGGATTTGAACAATTCAGCTTTTACCATCGGCTTTGTAATAATAGTCTTTTTAGCTATTAAAGTCGACATGCACATTGCTTTTGTTGCGCATTTCATGTGTTTGTTTTGCCTCAGAGCAATGCAGAGATGGCACTAGTTTCTGAATGTATAACAGGTTTATTTACAAAGGTTTTAAAATATCTCTGGGCCAGAATCTTCTGTTTGGTGTGCGGGGGCAGGTCCCACATGCCGACGCATAAAATGACGCGCGGTGACATTGGGCATACGTCCTGACGTCACCGCGCGTCATTCTGATCTCCTGTTCAGCAAGCAGTGGAGCTGGCTGTGCGCCCACCAAACCGTCAAAGGCCTGTTTAGGCCACTAATAAACTAATTAACCCCTATTGAGAAAGGTGCCTGTCCAACCTTAAGGTTGTCGGGCAGGCAAAGAGCCCAGGCGGCCTTCGCAATTTTCATGAAACCTCATCCACGGGCGGGATGATGTTTCATGAAGGTTTCATTAATTAAATATAAATTTTTATGAAAATCCATAAACATGGCCCAGCTCATGTGACACTGTTACATGGGGTGACATGTCTGAATAATTTTTAAAAAAAATTTCCAAGCTTAAAACTGAAGTTAGTCTCCGTGAGGCATTTCCGTGCCTCAGAGAGATTCCTGTGCTCTTTCGTGCGCATGTGTGAAAGAGCGCAGGCCCCAATTCTCCATCCTCCCCCCGCCAGCACAGGTAGCGCTGAGCTCTTCCGGGCGCACGTCACGCTGGGCGGGCCTTAATTTGCGTGCCAATGTATAATAGCAGCACGCAGCCGATGGCGGGCAGCATTTGCTCTGCGTCAGCCCGCGACTGCTCCCAAACAGCCCGCCCGCCCGCCCGACGGGGAGAAAATTCTGCCCCTGGAATCACAAACTGTCTTTGCTTCCAGCTCAGCTTCTAGTAGCTTCTGTGGTGTCTGCTTTCTTTGCTCTGAGTCCACAACCAGGCCTAACCAATCAAGCACAGTGAGCAAAGATCAGTTACCAAACTCACATAATCAAACGCAGAAAAATTGAACACTTCCATCTCCCTCGGTCATCAAGACTTTTGTTCTGATTCGTAGTTTAAGAAGTTTTATTTCTTCCCATTTAGCTGACACTCACATTTCAGTTTTGAAGTCAATGCATATTAACTGGTCATTAATAATGTTTGCCTGATTCAATTCATAACCTGAGTCAGCAAGTGAGGAATATTAGTGCAGGAAGGTTTGATCCCCAGTCTGGAAGTAAATAACTAACCTTATCCAAGGTGGCATTTTGAGGGGACTACGATCGACTTAATAGAACCTCGGCGATGGAGATCACCAGGGCTCTTGATTTTCTTCTTGTCATTTGGACTGGAAAGTGCATTTGTATGGTGCAGGTGGGAGCTGCTTCAGATTGGCTGGTGCTGGGATCCAGGGCTGCATTTTGCCAAAAGCTCAGCAACCTCATCAGCCTCAACAATGCCACTGCTTGTGGTGGCCTTTGCTAAGGCTGCAGCTGCAGGGTGAGGCTCCTCAATGACAGGTTGTCCTCAAAGAGTGGTGAGCTTGTTTGGGGGAAGTTGGGGTCCTATGGTAACAGGGGACAGTTTGGCCCAGGGCAGCCATTGCCACCAGGGAGTCTGTTCATGGGCCATAAAGGAGGGTCTCTCTGTTGGCCATCAGATTTCACTACTCAAGCAAAATTCTCTTGGAGGCAGGAAGAGTTCCTTAATAAACTGCTTAAGTGGCTCAGGTGGATGCCGGAGGGCATCTGAACCATTAGCTTTCCGGCCACTGGCACAATGACGTGGTGGCAGGAAGTCACTTTCCACTTCCTATGCCATCCCAAAGGACCTGGAAGATTGTGGCTATAGGTTGGAAAAGGCAGAGTATCAAGAGTTCGAAAATAACAGGAACTCAGTGATGGTAACCTCTGGATTACTCCCTGAGCCATGTGTGAGTGAACACAGCAATGGAGTGAATGCATGGCTGGTGGGGAAATGAAGATGCAGGGGTTTCAGATTTTTGGTGCATATGGACTAGTAGGTGGACAAGAGGGATCTGTAAAAGCCCAATGTGTTGTACCTGAACAGAGCTGGTACCGATGTCCTCATGGGGAGATTAGCCTGCACTATGTGGGAGGATTTAAACCAATTTAACATTGTTAGGGGTGCCAGGACCTAGCAGTAGATGCAAGATGCATAGAAAACTCAGAGAGACAAATAACAAAAGAAATATGATTAGAAGAAACAGTAGGAACTAGAGGATAAAACGCAAAGCCAGCTAGTATGGTGTTGAATTGTGAGTGTGTGTTACAAATAATGTTGATGAGCTGAAAGCACAAGTTGCCACATGAGGTTATGGCCTGGTGGATATAATGGAAACCTGGTTTAATAGGCAGGAACAGGTACTAACAATTCAAGAAAGATTACAGAATTGATCAGGCATAATATTACAGTTCAAAGAGAGAACTGATATCCTAAAAGATCCATTTGGTTCAGCAGCACGTAGCAGGAGAAGAATGATTACATCTCTGGGTGTTTACCATAAATCCCCAAATAATGAGAAGGACTTAGAGGAGCAAACCTGCAGGCAAATTTTCGAGGAATGTAAACATAATAGAGCAGTAATAGTTGGGGGCTTTGCCTACTTTAATACAGACAGGTGGAAAAATGGAGTAAATCTCAAAAAGGTTGAAGAATCATTAATACGTACAGGAGATTTGTTTTGGTTTTTTTCTTTTTTTCTTTCTTCACAGGATATGAGCATCAATGGCTAGGCCACCATTTATTACCCATCCCTAACTGCCTGTGAGAAAGTGGTGGTGAGTCACCTCCTAGAAGCACCGCGGTCCATGTGGTGTAGGTACACCCGTAGGGCTGTTCGGGAGGGAGTTCCAGGATTTTGACCCAGCGACAGTGAAAGAACGGCGATATCGTTCCAATTCGTGCTGGCGTGTGACTTGGAAGCGGAGGTTGCAGGTGGTAGTGTTCCTGTCCATCTGCTGTCTTTGTCCTTCTAGGCGGTAGACGCTGTGGGTTTGGATGGTGCTGTCGACAGAGCCTTGGTGAGTTCCTGCAGTGCATCTTGTAGATGGTACACACTGCTGCTACTGTGCATCAGTGGTGGAGGGAGTGAATGTAGAAGGAGGTAGATGGCGTGGCCTGAATGGTGTCAAGCTTCTTCAGTGTTGCTGGAACTGCACTCATCCAAGCAAGTGGAGATATTTACATCTTACTTCTGACTTGTGCCTTGTAGATGCTGGACCGGATTTGGGGAGTCAGGAGGTGAGTTACTCACCATAGAGCTCCCAGCCTCTGACCTGCTCTTGTAGCCACAGTATTTATATATCTGATCCACTTCAGTCTCTTGTCAATGGTAACCCCCCAGGATGTTGATAGTGAGGGATTCAGTGATGGTAATGCCATTGAACGTCAAGGGGCGAAGTTGGATTCTCTCGTTGGAGATGGTCATTTCCTGGCACTTGTGTGGCACGACTGTTACTTGCCACTTGTCAGACCAAGCCTGGATATTGCCCAGGTCTTGCTGCATTTGGACATGGACTGCTTCAGTAACTGAGGAGTCGCGAATGGTGCTGAACATTGTGCAATTATCAGTGAACATCCCCACTTCTGATGGAAGGAAGGTCATTGATGAAGAAGCTGAAGATTATTAGGGCTAAGACACTACCCTGAGGAACTCCTGCAGTGATGTCCTCGGACTGCGATGATTGACCTCCAATAACCACAACCATCTTCCTTTGTGCCCAGTATAACTCCAACCAGTGGAGATTTTCCCCCTGATTTCTTTTGACCCAAGTTTTTCAGGGCTCCTTGGTGCCACACTTGATCAAATGCTGTCTTGCTGTCAAGGGCAGTCACTCTTGCCTCACCTCTTGAGTTTAGCTCTTTTGTTGATGTTTGAACCAAGGCTGTAATGAGCTCAGGAGTTGAGTGACCCTGGCAGAACACAAACTGAGCCTCAGTGAGTAGGCTATTGCTAAGCAAGTGCCACTTGATAGCACTATCGATGACATCTTCCATCACTTTGCTGATCTTCCTTAATCAGTTTGTTTCCTGCCCAATAAGCAAGGAAACTGTGCTGATGTAGTTTTGGAAAATAAAGTCAGGAAAGTGTAGAGTGTTTCAGTGAGAGAACAAATAGGTAATAGTGATCATAACATAATTAATGTAAAGTAGTTATGGTAAAGGGTAACAAAGAATCAAAGGTTAATGTCCCCAGCTGGAAGAGAGACAACTTTGGGGAACTGAGAAGGACCCTACAGGGAAGCTAAGATTGGCCAATAAAACAGTAAATGAGCAATAGCAGGTTTTCAACGAGGAGATGGTTCATGTACTAACCAAGTATATTCCTGTGAGGAGGAAAGATGGAGCATCCAAACCCAAGGCTCCCTGGAAAATAGAAAAATAGAACTTAAAATAAAACAGAGGAAGGTGATTTATGATAAATGTCAGGCACAAAAGACAGTACAAAGCCATACAAAGAGTGCAGGGGAAATTGAAAAGGAAAGTTAGGGATAAACAAGTATAAGAGAAGATTATCCCTTGACACAGTGCTTCCCAAACTTTTCTGGCCATGGAACGATTTTGACCTCCCAAGAGAATTGACAGAACCTTTTAAGAGACATTCTTATTATGTTGAAGAGTTAAAAAAATGCAAAGTAGCACAACTAGACTATCACTAGCGAGTGATAAGCTACTATCACAGCCAACTGTTTGGCTCAGTCGCCTCCAGTTGTTTTGTTAATCACTTTAAATCTTGACCTCTGGAAGAAGTTTCTCTTTATTTACTCTAAATACCCTTCATGATTTTGTACAGCTCTAACAAATCTCATAGCCTTGTCTACTAAAAGGAGAACACTCCAGCTTCTCTGGTCTGTCTACGCAACTGTAATCTTTCAGCCCTGAGCCATTTCTGGTGAATCTCTTATGTAGTCTCTCCAAAGCCACTTTCATCATGAGGAAGAACCTCACAGTTACAAATGTATAGAGCTACATTTGCCAACATGATGCTGTCACACCAGCTAAGGCAATATAAACCTCACACCCTCACCCCGCTCACCCTTGTGCTTCGAGACCCACACCCCCTCTCCCTCCAGCACTGAGGCCCGCTCTCCCTCTCGCTCTGTTGTCCACGCTCCCTCTCTCTCCCACTCCAGGGCCTGGTCTCCCTCTTGCTCCCAGTCTGAGGCCCACTCGCCCTCTCACTCCGAAGCGCACTCACTCTCTCACTCCAAGGCCCACTCACCCTCTTGCTCTGAGGCCCATTCTCCTGCTCTCTCTGAGGCTCAATCACTCTCTTGCTCTGAGGCCTGCTCTCCTTCTCACTCTGAGGCCCACTCTCCCTATTGCTCTGAGCCCTGCTCTCCTTCTCACTCTGAGGCCTGCTCTCCTCACTCTGAGGCCCACTCTCCTTCTCACTCTGAGGCCCGCTCTCCCTATTGCTCTGAGGCCTGCTCTCCTTCTCACTCTGAGGCCCACTCTCCCTATTGCTCTGAGCCCTGCTCTCCTTCTCACTCTGAGGCCTGCTCTCCTCACTCTGAGGCCCACTCTCCTTCTCACTCTGAGGCCCGCTCTCCCTATTGCTCTGAGCCCTGCTCTCCTTCTCACTCTGAGGCCCACTCTCCCTATTGCTCTGAGCCCTGCTCTCCTTCTCACTCTGAGGCCCACTCTCCCTCTTGCTCTGAGGCTGACTCTACCTCTTGTTCCCAGGCTTACTCTTCCTCTCACTCCATGGCCCACTCTCCCTCTTGCTCTGAGGCCTGCTCTGCTTCTAATTCTGAGGCCCGCTCTCTCTCTCTCACTCCGAGGCCTGCTCTACCTCTCACTCCAAGTCCTGCTTTCCCTCTCACGCCGAGGCCCGCCCTCCCTCTCACTCCGAGGCCTGCCCTCCCTCTTGCTCTGAGGCCCACTCTCCCTCTCGCTCTGAGGCCTGCTCTCCTAATTCTGAGGCCTGCTGTCTCTCTCTCACTCTGAGGCCTGCTCCCCTTCTCACTCTGAGGCCCACTCTCCTTCTCACTCTGAGGCCCGCTCTCCCTATTGCTCTGAGGCCTGCTCCCCATCTCGCACTGAGGCCTACTCTCCCTCTTGCTCTGGGGCTGACTCTACCTCTCATTCCCAGGCATGCTCTCCCTCTCACTCATAGTCCCGTTCTCCCTCTCACTTTGAGGTCCACTTGCACTGTCCCTTTGAGGCCCACTTGATCCTGGGCCCTCTCACTCCAAGGCCCATTCTCCCTCTTGCTCTGAGGCCCACTCTCCCTCTCGCTCTGAGGCCTGCTCTCCTTCTAATTCAGAAGCCTGCTCTCTCTCTCTCACTGTGAGGCCTGCTCTCCCTCTCCCTCTGAGGCCTGCTCTCCTTCTCACTCTGAGGCCCACTCTCCCTTTCGCTCTGACGTCTGCTTTCCCTCTCGCGCTGAGGCCTGTTTTCCTTCTTACTCTGAGACCTTCTCTCCCTCTCACTCTGAAGCCTGCTCTCCCTCTCGCTCTGAGGCCTGCTCTCCTCACTCTGAGGCCCACCCTCCCTCTCACTCCGAGACCTGCTCTCCCTCTTGCTCCGAGGCCCACTCACCCTCTTGCTCTGAGGCCCAATCTATGTCTCACTCCGAGGCTTGTTCTCCTGCTCTCTCTGAGGCCCACTCTATCTCTCGCTCTGAGGCCTGCTCTCCTTCTAATTCTGTGGCCTGCTGTCTCTCTCTCACTCTGAGGCCTGCTCTCCCTCTCACTCTGAGGCCTGCTCTCCCTCTCACTCTGAGGCCTGCTCTCCTTCTCACTCTGAGGCCCACTCTCTCTCTCGCTCTGAGGCCCGCTCTCCTTCTCACTCTGAGGCCCACTCTCCCTCTTGCTCTGACGCTGACTTTACTTCTCGTTCCCACGCTTGCTCTTCCTCTCACTCCATGGCCCATTCTCCCTCTCCCTCTGAGGCCCTCTTGCTCTTGGGCCCTCTCACTCTGAGGCCCCCTCTCCCTCTCGCACTGAGGCCTGCTCTCCTTCTAATTCTGAGTCCCGCTCTCTCTTTCTCTCACTCTGAGGCTTGCTCTCTCTCTCACTCTGAGGCCTGCTCTCCCTCTCACTCCGAGACCCGCTCTCTCTCTCTCACTCCATGGCCCGCTCTCCCTCTCACTCCAAGGCCCACTCTCCCACTCACTCTGAGGCCCACCCTCCCTCTCACTCCGAGGCCTGCTTTCCCTCTTGCTCCAAGGCCCACTCACCCTCTCGCTTTGAGGCCCACTCAATGTCACACTCCGTGGCTCGTTCTCCTGCTCTCTCTGCGGCCCACTCTCTCTCTCACTCTGAGGCCTGCTCTCCCTCTCACTCTGAGGCCTGCTCTCCTTCTCACTCTGAGGCCTGCTCTCCTTCTAATTCTGAGGCCTGCTGTCTCTCTCTCACTCTGAGGACTACTCTCCCTCTTGCTCTGAGGCTGACTCTACCTCTCATTCCCAGGCTTGCTCTCCCTCTCACTCCAAGGCCCGTTCTCCCTCTCGCTTTGAGGCCCATTTGCACTGTCCCTCTGAGGCCCTCTTGCTCCTGGGCCCTCTCACTCCAAGGCCCGTTCTCCCTCTCGCTTTGAGGCCCACTCTCCCTCTCGCTCTGAGGCCTGCTCTCCTTCTAATTCTGAAGCCCGCTCTCTCTCACTCTGAGGCCCGCTCTCCCTCTCAGCCTAAGGCCCGCCCTCCCTCTCAGTCTAAGGCCCGCCCTCCCTCTCACTCCGAGGCCTGCTCACCCTCTTGCTCTGAGGCCCAATCTATGTCTCACTCCGAGGCTCGTTCTCCTGCTCTCTCTGAGGCCCACTCTCCCTCTCGCTCTGAGGCCTGCTCTCCTTCTAATTCTGAGGCCTGCTGTCTCCCTCTCACTCTGAGGCCTGCTCTCCCTCTCGCTCTGAGGTCTGCTCTCCCTCTCACTCTGAGGCCTGCTCTCCCTCTCACTCTGAGGCCCACTCTCCTTCTCACACTGAGGCCTGCTCTCTCCCTCTCACTCTGAGGCTGACTCTACCTCTCGCTCCCAGGCCCACCCTAACTCTCGCTCCCAGGCCCACTTGCACTCTCCCTCTTAGGTCCTCTTCTCCAAGGCCCTCTCACTCCCAGGCCCACTCTACCTCTCGTTCTTGCCCTAGAACTTATCTTGAAAACTTACTTTCCCACTGTTTCCTGCTCATCCAATCACGCGCTGGTTTGTCACTGCCATCCAGTGAGAAACCAGCCTCTGATTGGACAAGCAGCTCTGTAGCATTTTTCAAATGCACATCAGCTGAATGACATGAGTTGGAGAAGCCTGGCCTATTCCTACATTCTGCCCACACTACTACAGAACCCCCTGATATATCGTACAGAGCCCCTGGGTTCTGCGAACATAGTTTGGGAAACCCTTAACATAAAAGAAATCCAGAAAATCTTTTATAAACATATGCAAAGTGAAAGGACAGTACAAGGAATGGGGTGGGGGGCAATTAGGAACAAAAAGGGAATTACCTTGTGACTGGAAGTAGTGAATGAAAACTTTGCATTTCATTTCACCAAGGAAGAGGATGCGGTTATGTCATTGTAGAGGGGGTGGAAGTAGAGAAATGAGGTTGGCGAGAAATAGATAGGAAGAGGGTGCCAGATTGGTTGGCACCATTTAAAGTTAATGAGTTACCAATTCTAGGTGGACTACATTCGAGGTTGCTGAGGGACATTAGGGCGGAGGCAACAGAAACTGCAGTCACAATCGTTCAATTCTCCTTGGATATGGAAATGGTGCCAGAGGACTGGAGGATTGAATATGTTACACCCCTGTTCAAAAGAGGGGAGTGATAAACGTGTAACTGCACAGCAATCAGTATAATGTCAGTGATGGGAATAATAATAGAAACCATTGTTAAGGACAAGATTAATTTTCACTGGGAAAACCACGTGTCAAGGGCCAGTCAGCATGGATTTTGCTGTAATATGCCTTTAAGGGACAGTCAGCGTGGATTTTGCTGTAATATGCCTTTAAAGGACAGCAGCATGGATTTTGCTGTAATATGCCTTTAAGGGACAGTCAGCATGGATTTTGCTGTAATATGCCTTTAAGGGACAGTCATCATGGATTTTGCTGTAATATGCCTTTTAAGGACAGCAGCATGGATTTTGCTGTAATATGCCTTTAAGGGACAGTCAGCATGGATTTTGCTGTAATATGCCTTTAAGGGACAGCACCATGGATTTTGCTGTAATATGCCTTTAAGGGACAGCAGCATGGATTTTGCTGTAATATACCTTTAAGGGACAGCACCATGGATTTTGCTGTAATATGCCTTTAAGGGACAGTCAGCATGGATTTTGCTGTAATATGCCTTTAAGGGACAGCAGCATGCCATCTTTAGAAGGGAAGTGTGTCACGTGATCCAGTCTCAGTTTCACTATTGCCTGTGAGTAAAACACAGCACAGCTCTGATGTCTTCAAGATAAATACCCATGAACATCTGTTCTCATGTGCCCAGTCTTAAAAAAATAAGCCTGTGGTAGAGAGGGCCATTGGCAGCGGCAGTGCACGAGAGCAAAGGCTGATACAGCTACAAAGAGCAGAGCATTCAGAATGACAACATGTTTACCCAATCCCTATTGAGTGATTGGTGCTTTTATATCATTATTAAAACACAACATGGTACTCAGAGGTGTGCAAAGAGAAGGCAGTAAGATTGATTACAGGCATGACATGGTGAACAGTATGTGGTCGTGCTACATGGCACAAGATGACCTTTGACATTTTGGTCAGACCACAAGGGATTGGCAGCATCAGAGAGCGTTCAAATCGAGGCATGGTGACTGCACAGAAAAGCTTTGAAGACACAGACTGGGATAGTGCTCAAATAAAGCACTGGTAAGCAGATGGGTTCCCCTCGGTGAGATTGCAGCACACAGCCTGTCAGTTCATTGATTGGGACAATGCATTGACAGGACCAGCATCGGGTTAGCTCAGTCGGGAAAGGCGAGTGGCCAGGGTGTGGGCCAGACTGATAGTGAGCGAAGGGGAGTCAAGCACAAAAAAAAAGGCCATCATAAAAATTGGGCCAGAGAAGGTTGCGATTATAATAGTGGCTTTGGGAGTTGCTGAGCAATAAATTGAATGAAACAAGGAGAAATGTCAAAGAGATATTGTCAGAATGCCTGCAAAATTTGCCTGTTTGAATCAGGATGCAGCTGACCAATGATCCAAATTCAGAATGTTTAGACAGCATTCAGAGCTATGGTTTCTTGAATCAGATTCAATTGAACCAGACCAGCAAGCCATAAAAATTCACCTAGCGGTAAGGAATGAAGGCTTACGCAGGCTGAACATGTCAGGATTAATGGCAGAAGAACTAAAAGATATGGACTACATTGGAAGACTGGTTCAGAATCAGGTTAAACTTCCAAATTCATTGACTAGAGTTCACGTAATTCTGACACCAGCCTACAGAATCCACAGACCACTTTGAAAAATCACAGTACATACACTTATCTCTGCACCTGCTGACAAACACAGAATTAGCAGACAGAATTGTTGGCTGGTGATCATATCCACTCCCATGGAAGCCTTTCAGAAATATCTACTGGACAAGCCCAAAATGTATAGCATTGAAGAACTGCTCAAGGATGGACATAAGTACAAAATGATCCTTGCAGGTTGACAAAACTTACTGGACCTAAATACAACTCCAGCTGTTGACACACTCACTGGAACACTCAAACCCAGCAAGACATGTGGAAGGTGTGGCCTTCTGCATACACCTAGGAAATGCCCAGCTTTTAATTAACTCTGCAAGGCATGTGGCAGAAAGGGCCATTGGCAGCAGCAGTGCACTAGAGCAAAGGCTGGTACAGCTACAAAGAGCAGTGCATTGATCCAAATAGACTGTACACAACAGGTGTGTTCAAGCAGTGAGAATGACCATCCAGTTTCCTGTCAGGAGCAAGTACATGAGGTGATTGACAAACCAGAAATGATGATGATGTGCACAATGAGATGAAGAATTGTTTCACACCATCAATCTCATAGAAAGCAGTGCTTCGTTAACTTAGATATACAAAGTATCTCCTCCCTCTCCAGATGTTCCTTGCGGATATTTATCTTGACCCTTAGTTTCTTTCAGAATGACATAGTTACAGCCCTGAATTAATAGTGCAAACTTTTAAAAATAATTCAGGAAGAAGAACGTCAAAAATTCAATGTCCTTCAAATTTTCCAAAAATGGGTTCCTCACACAGACAAGGTGACTAGGATTTGTTCAGACCAAGGTCCCTATGAAATCATTACACACATAGGCTTAACAGAGAACAAATCAGATCCATTCGAGCTCCTCAACAACCCTGCAGTCTTATTGCATCAAGAACTAGATCCCAAATGCAACCAGGAACATCCAAGAATGACAATCCCACAGATCACAATGAGCAATTAAAGAAACCTCGGGATAATGTTATCATTACAGACCTGGGCGAACCAGGATAATACCTCTATGCTTTAGAGACTCATAAATTCATCAGTTCCATACACTTGTGTGACAGTAACTGAACATGAACACGTATTGTAATTCTCTACACTTCTTTGGAAGTAGAAAAAGTATAATTCTTAAAAAGAAAGGGGAATGTTGTAATATGCTTTCAAGAGATAGCAGCCTGCCAAAACTAGATGGAAAGCGGATCATGTGATGCAGCCTCATTTTCACTTTTGCCCGAGGACAGAACACAGAACAGCTCTGATGGCTTCAATACCCGAACACATCTGTTTTCACGTGCCTAACCTTAATAAGTGAACCCACAATGTATTTTGACACCTCTTATGAGCGTTTAGTGCCTTTATATCATTCTAAAAAAACACCAGATATATTGAAGGCAAATCACACCTCACTAACCCGATTGGAGTTATTTGATTAGGTAACAGGGAGGATTGATGAAGGTAATACAGTAGATGTTTCATATATGGTTTTTCAAATAGCACAATAGACTTATTCGCAAATCAGAAGCACATAGTATCAAAGGGACAGGGGTAACTTGGGTGCACTGACTAAGCAATAGGAGACAGAGTAGTGGTGAAAGGATAGTTTAAAACCATAGAGACCATAAGTCGTAGGAGCAGAAGTAGGCCATTCAGCCCATCGAGTCTGCTCCGCCATTCAATGAGATCATGGCTGATTTGATAATCCTCAACTCCACTTTCCTGCCTTTTCCACATAACCCTTGCTTCCCTTACTGATTAAAAATCTGTCTATCTCAGCCTTGAATATACTTAACAACCCAGCCTCTACAGCCCTCTGCGGTAAAGAATTCCACAGGTTCACTACCCTCTGAGAGATGAAATTCCTCCTCATCGCTGTTTTAAATGGGCGACCCCTTACTCTGAGATTATGTCCTCTGATCCTAGACTCTCCCACAAGGGGAAACAACCTCTCAGCATCTACCCTGTCAAGCCCCCTAAGAATCTTATATGTTTCAATAAGGTCGCCTCTCATTCTTGTAAACTCCAATGACTACGGGCCCAACCTACTCAACTTCTCCTCATAAGAAAATCCCTCCATACTCAGAATCAAACTAATGAACCTTCTCTGGACTGCCTCCAATGCCAGTATACCTTTCCTTAGATAAGGGACCAAAACTGTTCATTGTATAAAAGCAAAAAACTACGGATGCTGGAAATCCAAAACAAAAATAAAAATACCTGGAAAAACTCAGCAGGTCTGACAGCATCTGCGGAGAGGAACACAGTTAATGTTTCGAGTCCGTATGACTCTTCAACAGAACCAAGGAAAAATAGAAAAGAGGTGAAATATAAGCTGGTTGAGGGGGGTGGGACAAGTAGAGCTGGATAGAGGGCCAGTGATAGGTGGAAATAGCCAAAAGATGTCATAGACAAAAGGGCAAAGAGGTGTTGAAGGTGGTGATATTATCTAAGGAATGTGCTAATAGGTGACATTAAGGGTAAAAAGCAGGACGAGCAAGGTACAAATAGCCCTAGTGGGGGTGGGGTAGGGGGAAGGGATCGAAATAGGCTAAAAGGTAGAGATAAAACAATGGATGGAAATACATTTAAAAATAATGGAAATAGGTGGGAAAAGAAAAATCTATATAAATTATTGGAAAAAAGGGGGATCGGAAAGGGAGTGGGGATGGAGAAGAGAGTTCACTGTATTTTAGCTGTGGTCTAACTAGTGCCTTGTATAGTTTTAGCAAGACTTCCCTACTTGTATACTCCATTCCCTTTGCAATAAAGGCCAACATTCTATTTGCCTTCCCTATTACCTGCTGAACTTGTATGTTAGCTTTTTGTGATTCATGCATGAGGACTCCAAATCCCTGTGCTGCAGCTTTCTGCAGCCTTTCTCCATTAAAATAAGATTCAGTTCCTCTATTCTTCCTGCCAAAGCGTTTAACCTCACATTTTCCCATATTATATTCTCATCTGCCAAGTTTTTGCCCATTTTCGAGGGATTGCCCAGGGATTTTCTTATGAGGTTTACTGATCAGAGGAAAGCATGCAGAGGGTGCCCCCCAGGTGTCATTCTTAGGACCATTGCTTTTCTTGTTTTAAATAAATGACCTGGATTTGAGTGTACAATTCCGAAGTTTGCGGATGTTAGAAAATATTCACAAATCTTTGAAGGTGGCAGAACAAATTGATAAGATGGCTAAGAAAGCACATGGGATACTTTGCTTTTTAAATAGAAGCATTGAATACAAAAACAAGAAATTCATTTGGCCTCAGCTCGAATATTGTGTACAATTCTGAGCAGCACACTTTGGGAAAGGGGTCAAGGCCTTGAAGAGGTTACTGAGGAGGTTTATTAGGATGAATGCCGGGATTAGGGACTTCAGTTATATGGAGAAACTGGATTATTCTCCTGTCAGCACAAAAGGTTAAGTGGAGATCTAATCGAGGTATTCAACATTCTGAGGGGTTTTGATAGAGCAAGTATGGAGAGACTGTTTCCTTTGGCAAATGAGTTGGCAAAAGCACTGGAGGAGAAAGGAGCAGTGTTTTCGTTCACATAGAATGTTGCTAACATTTGCCTGCATAACCTGAAAGTGTGATGGAAGGTGATTCCATAGGCCCTTTCAAAAGGAATTGAACATGTACTTGAAGAGGTCGAATGTGCAGTGTTATGGGGAGAAAGCTGTGTTGTGGGATTAATTTTCAAAGTTATTTCAAAGAGCTGGCACATGCATGACTGGCTGAACGGCCTCCGTCTGAGCTAGAAGAGCCGATGATTACACGTGAGAACAGAATGATGCCCAAAAGCACTCCCTCCCAAAAGTTCCATAGCCTAATGACATTGGCGATTGACTTTGATCATAAGGGGTCAGCACCTTAAAGAGAGGGTAAGGGTGGACTGTGCACTGGTTAAGTGACTAGGCCATAAGGTGATGTGTTAAAAAAACAGCAACTTAAAGACAAGTACTTTATGGGGAGAATTTTCTCCCCGTTGGCGGGGCGGGGGCTGAGTGGGAGCGGGCGCAGGCGCCATTTTACATGGGCAGGCCTGCCCAGCATGACCTGTACCCAGAAGCGCTGAGCGCTCCCTGTGCAGGCAGGGGGAGGAGGCTTTGTCAGGGCCTGCACTTTGCCCATGCGCGTGAAAGAGCACAGAAATCTCCCTCAGGCACAGAGCTGCCTCCAGAAGATTAGTTTGATTATCAAAAATTAAAATAAAGAAAAAAAAGTTTTAAGACATGTCCCCTCAGGTGACAATGCGACATGCCAATGAACTTTAATAAAAAATTTAATTCAATTTATAAACACTTCATGAAACCTCATCCTGCCTTTACAAGCTGCTGTGTCATAACACCCAATGAAGCTTCAGTTCCCTCCAGGTGCACTGGGTGGATGCCAGTTTGAAGTTGCCAATGAAGAAGTTGACAATACCTGGGGCCTGAAATGAGAGGATCTGACAGCAGGCACCATCAAGCCCGAGGAAGCCTTAAAAGGCTTATTCCAGGTCAAAAAAGAATCCTATGAATGAAGGTCTTCAGTCTGCTCATTTTTGGATGACTACCTGAACAGGCCTCCAAAGCCCTCGCACGCTTGATAGGGGAAAATGGTGGCATAATGGTTACGCCCCAGGACTAGTAATCCAGTAAGCCCAGGCTAATGCTCTGGGAACATGGGTTTAAATCCCATCATAGTAGCTGGTAGTGTTTAAATTCAATTAATAAAATCTGGAATTGAAAACTAGTCTTAGTAATGGTGACCATGACAATGATCATTGATTGTTGTAAAAAAAGCCCATCTGGTTCACTTGTGTCCTTTAGGGAAGGAAATCTGTTACTCCAGACCCACAGCCAATGTGCTTGACTTGTAACTGTCCTCAGAAATGACCAAGCAAGCCACTCATATCAAGGGCAATTAGGGATGGGCAACAAATACTGGCTTTGCCAGCAATGCCCACATCCCATGGAAGAACAAAAGAATTCCAGCCTTTATACTGATTACTGGCCCCTGCCAAAAGGTGAGCCTGTCCCCAGAAACATTGATCCTAATCAAATTACCCAAACTCAAAATCCAAGTCAGTTCAGGCCACGTCAGGGGGAATATACTTTAGGTGCACCTTGCCTGACTTGGACCGGAGGTATGTGGGGAATGAAGACAGGAAAACAGGAGCAAAGCAATATAGAGATGCTATTGTACATTGACTCAATCAAAAACTCCATCACATTGGAGAAAAGGTAGAAAGATATAATGGAAACTAATCAAATCTCTGCACTATGTCAGCTGGGAAAAAAACATACCACATTTCGAAGGGTGAGTCTAGTCTTAAACTCTCGAGTTGCTCAGAGCAATTAAGTCAATTAGAGTGAGGCTGTTCTGAAAGTGTAAATTGGTCTAAACCTCTGTATCATCTTGGATCCATTAAAGCAGGAGCAACTGGAGAAACAGGTGCTTGATGTTAGAAAGTCAGGTGGTGTTTGGAGAGTAAAGTAGCTCATAATAATGAACCAGAAAAATTGATTGTAAAAATGGTTCAGCTCCAGAACAATAATGCCACCGTATCTCAAATCAGGATTTTAAGGAATGAAATTTGTAAAGCGTTAAGGATAAACTTACCCCTCAGAAAGAATCACAAAAAAACACGAATCGTTTGAATTCAATTAGCGCTGAGTAATAGATCCTTTCTGGGAGACAAAACTTGCCTGATTTCTAGACAAAAATGCAGCCACCTAGAAAAATACCAAGGGCAGCTGGATATCTGGCACATTGACATTTTGGAAGCTTCTCTATGCCAAGACTCTAAACACTTGTGCGCAACATTTCTTTCACACAATGAACTCTTGTGAATGTAATTAACTGAGCGATGGAACTATGATAGATATGTGCTCAGTTAAAATTTCAAATCAAAGAAGAACACATGCAACAAAGTCAGGAGGAACTGGGAAAATATGCTTGGAAGAGGTTAAGGTCAGAATTCAAATAAACAATTGGATAAAAACTTGAGGAACTCAGTGCACAAGAGGCAAATATTTTTATTGCCTCTCAGGTATTTGTGTGTGGGAGTTAATGATGAGACTTCCAGGTTGACTTCAGATTGTGAAGAAGAGTTTTGTCTGAGCAGAGCTGTTGATCCCATGCGGGGCGCTACAGTCCTAAGCTTAAACTTTAAAAAGGCTTTGGCCTGGAAATTGCACCAAACCCAAATTGGGGGAATAATGCACCCTGTGCAAATCTAATGAGGCTGACAGCATGACCATGGCAAATTGGTTTGCAGTCTCGTTTTTTTATTTCTAGTTAATGCTAATTACTAGTTGGTTCAAGTGGCAGCACTGAGAGGACAGGTACAACCAAGGTCACACTTTCACATGCTGAGGTCACCATCAGCATCTTCAAGCAATGGTTCAGATGCTTGGAAGACAAGGGAGAGTGCTACAGCACAGCACCATCAAGATCTCAAAGGGTGATTGCAGCCACCTGTTACTGGTACAATTTTAATGTAAGGAGCACAGCAATAGAGCAGGTGGAAAAGAAAAAATATCTGCAACCAGGAAACGTCTAATGTGATGAAAGGGGTTGGAGATTGCTCGTATCAGAAAGGTTTCAAATGAGGCACAAGTTGCAACCAGAACAAGAGAAGAGACCATAAGACCATGAGACATAGGAGCAGAAATTAGGACATTCAGCCCATCGAGTCTACTCCACCATTCAATCATGGCTGATAAGTTTCTCAACCCCATTCTCCCGCCTTCTCCCCGTAACCTTTGATCCCCTTACCAATCAAGAACCTATATATCTCGGTCTTAAATACACTCAATGACCTGGCCTCCACAGCCTTCTGTGGCAATGAATTCCATAGAAGAGGGTATTCAGCATATCTCTGGCACATTGTATGAACTCAACCTTATTGCGATTATGGCATTTTGCCACTTTGTTCTCTTAGCTCCTAATAAAACAGGAGAAGAATATAGCTGGAGACAAGTTACCTCTTGAAACATGGTAAGGCATTGGTGTATATTAGACTGCAATGGTTGCTCACTGGGGGAGAACTGAGCAGGTTATTTTCACTACATTGTTTGGGTGGTAAGCTGGCATGGTGGATTGCCTGCTTCTTCTGCAACCTGCCTGACTTATCAGTTCCATTGAACTTCTGCGTACTCGAAATAGAATTGTTCATTTAGTAACATTCTCATCCCTCAATCAGAAGGTTGTGGGTTTAGGTGTCAATCCAGACACTTGACCCAGAATATCGCTGTCAGCGTGCAGGGGCGGGCCTGACATGCTGACCCGCAAAATGACATGAGATGACATCGGGCGTGCGTCCCAGCGTCATCGCGCGTCATTTAGATCTTTCGTTCGGCTGGCGCACGCTGGAGGTGGCTGCGCACCCACCGAACTTTCAAAGGCCTATCAAGGCTATTAGGGAACTAATAAAGCTAATTAACGGCACTGCCCGTCCAGCCTTAAGGTTGGCTTCGGGCAGGCGAACAGCCCAGGCGGCCTTGCGTTTTTCAGGAAACCTCATCCACGGGCAGGATGAGGGTTCCTAAAAGTTTTATTAAATAACTTTTAAAATTTCCCAAAATATAAAAACATGTCCCATCTCATGTGACACTGTTACATGAGGGGATGTGTTTAGATAACTTTTTAAATAATTTATTTAATTATTTTAATATCAACTTAATCTCCCTGAGGCAGCCCCGACTCCCCCTCCTCCCCCCACCCCCACAGGTAGCTCTGAGCACTACTGGCCGTGCGTCATGCTGAGTGGGCCTTAACTGGCCCGCCCACCTAAAATAGTGGTGTGCAGCCAATCGCGGGCAGCGATCGGCTCTGCGCCCGCCCCCACTCACTCCTGCCCAGCCCTCCCAACATGGGTAAGTTTCTGGCCTTGAGCACAAAATCTATGCTGATATTTCAAAGCAATACATGGTCACTAAAACAGGTTATCTGGTCTTTATTGCATTGCTGTTCGGGGGACCTTGATATGTACAAATTGGCTGCAGCATTTCCTGCATTACAACAGTGATTACATTTAAAAAGTACTTCATTGGACATCTTGAGTTTGTAAAAAGCACTGTTTAAAAGCAATTTTTTTTTTCTCATCTGGAACTACAGGCAACATGGCTGCTTGAGAGTTTTTTGGATGTGAGAGCAGAGTATGGATCTCTGGTATTCTGTAGAAACACTTTGGATCAAGTCAGAATTCTGGGCTGCAGCTGCAGCAGTTTCATTCTTAGCATAAACATAATGGTCTGACTCGAGCATTCATCATTATTGTGGTGTTAGTATCTCTGCCACTAAAGCCTCCTCAGTGAGATGGAGGCCCTTGCTAAAAAGATTTCGTTTTCAGCTTTGTAGTTAAAGAGCATCATCCAGGCAGGTAAAAGTCTCAAGGAAGAGCTTCAGGCCAATCCACATCTAACAACCTGCTCTGAAAACTCTGCTCACATTTTGACAGCTGTGACAAATTCCACCACAGCATCTGACACAATCCACAATATTCCAAGACAATCCCGAAACATTCTAAAAAAAAAGTCAATCTGCCCTATCTCCCAATGTTAACAGGTACTTTAAATAAATTCCAGGATCCAGATCTGCATCTTTGCCAAAAACTAATCAGTTCTTCCTTCATCCATAATCGCAATAAGGTTGAGTTAATACAATGTGCCAGAGATATGCTGAATACCCTCTTCTCTTGTTCTGGTTGCAACTTGTGGAGAACCAGTAAACCAGTCAGAACTTTGTTACGCAGCGTGGCCACAATGGTTTTAGACTATATCAATTCCAGGGTGAAGAAATGGGTTCCTGTATTAAATAAGCTTATACTATTTGATCATTGGGTGGCAACAGGCTTTGTGGAACATTGAAGTGACTGATCTCTCTTGATCTCCTGAGAATTCCCCTGCTTCCTTCAAAATAGTTCCATTAGATCTTATAAGCCCATTTGGTGAGGTCAGGCAGGGCCTTGGTTAGTTCAGGTCATCAACCCGAAAGGTTAATTCTGTTTCTTTCTCCACAGTTGCTCTCAGGCCTGCTGAGCATTTCCAGCATTTTCTGATTTTTATTTCAGATTTACAGCATCCGCAGTGTTTTGTCTTTATAATTGAGTTACTGTGTTGCCTAAATGACTGTATACATCTGCCCTGTCTTATCTCTGCCAACAGTGCTAAGACCATATTTTTTTTTCCCCTTAGCATCAACATTTCACAACCATGTGTTCTTTGTATGATGGTGCACATGAAATTTATGGAATCCAGTGAAAACTGCAGCCAAATTTTGAAAGAGACAAATAACAGACGAAAGCAAGGATGAATGTTGTACTAAATTTAAGACCCGCTATGTGGAGCTGCAGTGTAGATTTATGAAAATAAATGAACCAAATGAGTTGACGTTTGTACTGTCGATCTGAAAACTGCAGGTAACTTTTACCTTTTTTCAATGTAAAGGCACAGCTATAATCAAAAGCACCTGAACATGTGCCTTCCAGATCTCACTATGAACACCTGAACGAGGCAATTAAACTTTTTTGCAGCAATGGATCCCCATTGCTTTAGGAATTGACCATATGGCTGAAAGGCTAAAAAAAAATGCCAGCGGGAAATCACCAGATCAGTGCTGATTACTTTTATAGTTAAATTTATCATAAACCAGAGATTAAAGGAAGGCTATCATCCAGTTTAGCAGGCCTTTGCTTTTTGTGAACTGCGTTATCCTTACATTTATTGTGTTAGAGGCATCGTACAAGTGCAAGCTGTTTTTTGTTGTCAATTTAAAATCTATTGTTTGTTTATTCAGAGAATATAGTAAGGTCTGATTCAGTGCTGTTACTTCATGATACTAATCCGCTTATTTCAGACATTTTTGGAGAATATTTTGATGTCAATCACCTGTATCAATGTTATATTTCTCTGCAAGCCACATAATATTTGTTATATGCTAGACTAGCTAAAGAAACAATAAGCTCTCTGGTAAGTAGGTGTAAAATACAAAGTGGACTTAACAACATGTTTGAGATTCCAGAGACAGTAGAGCCTTTTACATAAAATGGACAAATTTTGAGTCACACCATTAGTCCCGGCTTTTGAAAAAAACGTGGATCATCCTGAATGAATTGATCATAGTTGATCAGTCTGGTGCCACTGAACCCCAAACAATATCTACAGAAGGTCCAAAATTGTAATATTGGCCACAGCCTCTGTATCATCAGACTGCTTGATCGGCATCAAGAGCTGAATAAGCCACAATTTCCTCTAATTAAACATTGGGCCTTAAGCCATTGTCCTTGACCAACGCGAAAAAAAAACTCCATATCCATGCCACTCATCCTGTCCTCTCTGACCATTATTTTGGGCTGAACCAGACTGTCCACAAACTCGTGCCCTACTCAACCCCACACATAGCTTTGGACTCCATTTTCTCTTCATTGCAAAGTCCACTTACTTTCATCGCCTTGTTATTTCCCACCTTGATCGGTCTAATGCTGAACACTGAATCCAGAACTTTGTCACATCCAAACCTGACAATTTCAATTCTCTCCACATGGGACTCCCATCATCCAGCCTCTCTCCTCCTTTAAGGCCTTCCTGAAAACCATTCCTTTGGTTACCACCACCCCTGCCCCCCCATCACCACCCCAAACCTCACCCACGAATGTATCCTCCTTTGGTTCGTCATGCATTCACTATTCACTTATGTTTATGCCTCTACGAGGCACTTTGGTACATTTTTCTTCTCTAATGTACATCTTCAGTCTAGAATGAGAGGATTGTCTTCTGAAGAGGCATTGAGTAGACGAGGCCTACATTTTCTAACATTTAAAAGAATGAGAGATGATCTATATATAAAATCCATATGGGGCTCGACAGAGTAGATACTGAGAAATGTTTTCCCTGGCTGGGGAATCTGGAACATAGGATCACAGTTTCAGAATTAGGGATTAGCCACTTAGGACTAAGGTGAGGAGAAGTTTCTTCACTTCAAAGGGTTGTGAATTTTTGGAATTCTCTACTCTATGTTGAACCTCAGTTGTTGAGTATATTCATGACAAAGATTGATAGATTTTTGGGAATCAGGGGAATTAAGGGAAATGGGGATAATGTAGGGTAGATGGAATTAAGGTAGAAGATAAGCCATGATTTTATCGAGTGACAGAACAGGCCCAAAGGGCCGAATGGCCTTCTCCTGTTCCTATTTCTTATGTCCCCATAGAAATTCATTACATTCCTGTACTTTATAATTGAAATCTTTCTTTAATTTAAACTCAAATAAATGGAGAGTTTAGGGCTTTGTGGGTTCCATTAGTTGGCCCTATTTATTGTTGCAAAATTTCTCAAAGTACAACAGCAGGGGACACACGGAACTGAAATTTCAAACTAAAGATCAAAGAGATCCCTGGGGAATCATCACTTTGAACTCAGAATGAAAAATAAAACTGTAAACATGAAACAAATGATTACAATGGTTACAATGGGACATTGTGATTAAGTAAAGCATTCCAATCCTTCATGCACATTATTTGGGGTTATCGCTTTGCTTACTTTATTAAAGGCACAACGAATTGATGAAGATGTTCTTACTAAATTCCATACCAAATGAATATTTGCTTTCCTTTTAAGGTCATTTGTATAAAACAGCTTGAAACTTCCACCCTCGTGCTTTTAATTGTAGTTCACCTTTATAATGAGAGACAGAGTTAACTAAAAACTGTAAAGAGCAAAAATAATAATCTCTTTCAGACAGCTCACAAATTTCTGTGGTACCAAGTTGACACAAGGTTATAAAAGGACACTTGTATATTATAACTGGGAGCAGTCCAGAAATCAGACTGTTCACTGTCACTGGTATGAAGTCATTCATAAACTTCTAGAATTTTAAACGGGTCTTTGAAATGAGACACCTTAGTTGAACAACCAAAGAGACAGGAGCTTTAACTGGGGATTCAGGTTGGTACCAGAAAATATGGAATTTTTATACTTGTGTGTTTTTCTTTAAAGTACTTACTTATCACGAATGTTCAGTTAATCTTGTATATGGAAGGATTTGTTTGTTCCTGAGAAAATACCTGTTAATTCAGGTTGGCCATAATTAGTACATCATGATTTCTGTTTAGCAGCATAGCTGAAGAATTGAGTTATTTTACAATTAAAATAAATCAGATGGTAAAAAAAAACTGACTGGTAGTTATATGAGTTTATGCTTGTTGCATGGGAGATGTACTCACTGTATTCCATGCCTGAGTTGCTGTTTGCCTTCCTATTAAAGCACCTGGTCATATTGCTGGCAAACTGAGGAAGATTTGAGTGGAGCAACATAACAACAGTCTCTGCACGCCTAAAGGTAATTATTATATGTAGTGTTTTGATGAGGTATTCTTTTTAAGTTCAAAAAAAATGGTTATGTCAATAAGCTGCAAAGAAGAGAGACTGAAGGAGGCTGACCCAGAATCTAAATGCTGGAATAGATCAGATGGGCCAAATGGCTTGTTTCTGTCCTGTAGGTTCTGTGTCATTCTCCATAAATTGAATTATCCAGCCCTTAAGCATTTAAATTAGGATAGTTATAGGGCAATTTAATATCAACTATGCAAAAATTTAAATAAAGCAGCTTCAGACTAGTTCCAGTATTTACTGATTCCAGGCTTTACTGACTTGTAGAGAAAGATACCATTTTAAACAGATACCTTTGCTTGGATACTACAAAATACTGCGACCAGTCACGTTTAGTATCTCAAGAATCAATAACTGCGAAACAGGATTTATTTTTTCTGGTCCAGGATTAGAAGGATTTCATGTCTGCAGGATCAAAAGCCACATCCTTAGGGGAACCTAAAGGATATTATCGAACTTATCTGAACTCTTACTAAAACTTGATAAACTTTCCAGCAATTTATAAACTCTGCTTCCTGAGCTCTCATTTTTAAAATAACAAAATGTAATATCTGCTCCTGTGCTATCGCTTGGAATTACTATTAAATGTATGTACGATCGCTTCAAAGAATCAGACGGACATAACTGTGCTTTCTTTTGACATTCTAATTTTAATTTGAAATGAGCTGTTTGTTTTTCCAAATCCCTGTGCAAACAGATTCAAGTTTCAGGATTTAAAAAAATGATTCTCAAACCAAATTCTCTAAGTCTGTAGAATCATGGCAAGTTAAAAATTGGTAGCAGAATTACCAGAGGGCGTTACACATCGTATCATCAATATACTGTACGTGCAGGAGGTAAAGTGTCACTACAAGGACATTTTCTTTTGCTCGTTCCTAAAATTAAGTCACAGTTTCGTTTGCTGTTTATTTTGCTTAGCTTCAGAATTTTTCCTATTTGTTAAAAAAATTCATAGGAATTTTAGATATCTGTTGCCAATTTCACAAGCTTTGGGGGAAGCACTTCTTATGGCTGGGGATGGCGAAGGAATGGAGAGGAAAAGGTATGAGCTGCATTTCCAACCCTTCAGCCTGGGAAGTAGGGCAGTGTGCCCCTGAAAATTAAGTTTTCAATTCCCCGAGGCATTAAAGTACCACCCTGACGCTATCATTGCTGTGCCTGTGACAATGTTCGGTCGGGCTTGCTGCTGAGTGATCAGAGCAGTACCCTGAGTAGATTCTTTTATTATTGAACTTGGGGTCCTAGACATCATGAAGAACTTGGTCGCCATTTTTGGGCTGAAGTGGCCAGGTTGAACTGATGCACACCAACCAGCTGCTGGCTGAGCCCGAGGGGATCCCAAAATCCTCCTTTCTTTTTGTGGGGTAGGGAGAGGGATGCTTCCCCAGGCTCCACTAAACCACCCAAGGGCCACTGCTGCTTTGCCTCCTGTGTCCAAACCCCCCTCCGCAGAGGAACGTCTTTGGCAGCCAGGAGCTGGCGGGTTGCCACGATGTCCTGGGACTCTGACCTCACCCCTCAGCCTGTTCAAAATAAGGCCCATCCCTCAAAACAGAGTGGGCCTGGTTGGGATGTTCTTCCAGTCACTGGAAGCCCCTGGCAGCGGAATAGGGATTATTCGGCCCTACGTGTTTAAACATGCACCTGTTTCACCTAATCCAAGCAAGAGAAAGTAAAAATAAGTATAAAGACCTATCTATAATATTATGGGGAGTAAGTTCATCAGACCCCAAAAATGGACACGGGGATCACAATGCACGATTAACCTGTGCCCATTGATCAGGAATAAGGCAGCACATTGCTTGGTTATTTTGGGTTTATTTTGCTTTAATTGTACGCATGCTGTGCAGATGTGTGCGTGGGTTGCACACTACAGTCATCAAACATCTGCTTAGCAGATAGCCCTTGAGTTTGCCATGGTAGCTCAAATGCAGCTGGCTTAGTGGACTGCCTTAGAATGAAGGCATTATGACCGCTGCCAAGATACCAGGCAGTGACCTGCATGATTTGCTCCACATGGCTACACACCAGCTGGCTGAGGGAATGAAATCCCTTTCATTTTGTTATAAATACTTAGTTAATGGTCCATAGTAATATTTTAGAGGTAATATTACCCTAAATGGGAAGATTAAAGGTTAACTCTAGAAAATGGGATAAGCCACAGCAGCTTGAAGATTATTACACTTAAAAGGTTGGGGTCATGTTGACTTAAGGGGTTAACAGCTGGAAAGATAAGATCATAAAATAGCAGGCCTGCGGTTGTCACATTCTGCTTTCTGACCTTAATGCCACCATCAGCACCTCCTTTAGCCAGTACCACTTCCATTAACACCCCTTTGTCCTTCTGTCCATGACATCTGTGGCAACCTCTCCTTTGTCCCCACCTATCGCTGGCCTTCTATCCAGCTTCACCCGCTCCACCCTCACCCCCTTACACAGTATAAATTCCTTCACATTTTTACTTCTCTTTAGATCTGAAGAAGAGTCATATGGACTCGAAATGTTAACTCTGTTTTTTTTCTCCACAGACGCAGTTAGACCTGCTGAGTTTTTCCAGCATTTTCTGCTTTTGTTTCAGATTTCCCACGTCCGAAGTATTTTGCTTTTATCTTACGTCATTATGGAGATGCTTGGAGCTTAAGAATGTTCTATGGTTTCAATTTATCTGTTTATTTGCTGGGGGAGTGAGGTGTTCTGCAGCAGTGGGGAAAGGTCACACTGGAAAGGTGCTGCTGTTAGCAGGCTCCAGACAGCAGAAGAGTTGCTGTTAGCTGGCTCTGTGTAGTTTATGCTCAGGAGAAATCCCTGGAGTCATTTGATAGCTCTGTGCACTTAGGGCTGCCTGGGGAGCTGAGGTGTCAGAAGATCACTAGCTCTGGGATAGAAAGGGTTAGGGCCCAAAAGAAGCCCTGGGAGCCATTTATAGCTTGGTGTAGCTGGGGAGGTTGGAGCTTGGTGAAATCCATGGGCAGCGCCAGCCCAGTGAAACTAGCCAGCTATTAAAGAGCTGAAATTGCACCGGTAAGTAGAGGCTGGAGTGCAGAGTCAGAAATCCTGGGGAACAGAATCTCT
Organism: Cetorhinus maximus; assembly: GCF_964194155.1. NCBI lineage: Eukaryota > Metazoa > Chordata > Chondrichthyes > Lamniformes > Cetorhinidae > Cetorhinus > Cetorhinus maximus. The sequence goes on along the minus strand of NC_135886.1, from coordinate 693,349 downwards.
GGGGATGAAAATAAAACCCTGAGATGTGTGAAGTCATTGAGGCAGTCTGAGTTGGAGTGGCTTTGAGGGAATTCAGAGGTTTGATCTTCAAAAGTGAAAAGTTTGAGGGAGACAGAGTTTTAGTGAGATCGGTTGACTCACAATGTTTACTGATATTTGGGTCGGTTGCTGAGAAATTTGTGGAATCTGTGTTGGTCATATTTACTATTTATTGTACAGTGGGATGTGTTTGACCACAGTTTGCCTGTTAATTCATAACTGCCTCATATTAACCCTGAATAGTGGAATATAAGATAGATATTATAGATTGTTTTATCTTTTTAACCTTGTATAGTAACGTTTATTTTGGTTTGTTCAAAACCCATGTGTGTACATGAATTACAAAAACTGAGTATGCAGATACAGCAAGTGATTAGGAAGGCAAATGGGAAGTTGATGTTTATTGCAAGAGGAAGGGAATGCAAAAGGTGGGTGTTTTACTGCAGCAGGGCCTTGATGAGACCACATCTGGAATACTGTGTACATTCTTGGTCTCCTTATTTGAAAATAAGATATGATTGCATTAGACGCAGTTCAGAGAGGGCTCACATTCCTGGGATGAAGAGCTTATCTTATGAAGGAAGGTTGAACAGGTTGGGCCTATACCCATTGGAGTTGAGAAGAATGGCAAGTGATCTTATTGAAGCATATAAGATCCTGAAGGGATTTGATAGGGTGGATACCAGGCGGATGTTTCCACTTGTGAGAGAGGTTAGAACCAGGGGACACAGCTTAAGAATCAGAAGTCTACCATTTAGGATGGAGAAGAGGAGAATTTTTTTTTTCTCTCATAGGGTCATTAATATGTGAAATTCTCATCCCCAGAAAGCAGTCATCGTTGAATTTATTCAAGGCAGAGACAGACAGATTTTTGATAGACAAGAGAGCCATGGGTTTTGGGAGGTAGACAGCAAAGTGAATTGAGACCACAGGCAGATCAGCCATGATCTTATTGCGTGGCAGAGCACGTTCGAAGGGCTGAATGGCCTAATCCTGCTCCTAAGTCCTATGTTCCTATATTTCTATGGAATCTTGTGCCTTTAATCTCTTAGCAAGTGTCTTGAATCTTAAACTTTGTCTACTTTAATCAAAATGTTATTGGTCCCTAACCAGATCTTCCCAAAAAATTGGGGGTCTGGGCTAGGACCATAACAATTTCGAGTATAGGGCAGAATTGACATGTAATGTGCCTGCAGGTCAATGCACTCTGTACCCTGAGGAAGCCTGCAATCCTAGCAAAGCTTTATGCTTCTCTCTGGCAAGTAAGAATAAAATGTAATTAGATTTCATTGAATAGAGAGCCTCAGTGGGTGTAAGAGTGGGCTGCAAACTGAGAGATGTTGTAAATATCTCTATCCCCAGCCTGGGAGGAGCCAAAATCATAAAAATTCATTGCCACCATTACCTTCATAGTGACTGCCAATACGGTCTCTTCCCAGCTGCTCTGAGGATGTTGCAGTTGTGGCTATAGCAGGCTTCAGTGAGGATGTCCTTATTGAAGCACACATGTCTCACTGAGATTCAGGTAGAAGAATTGCTTCCTGAACATCCTGGGTGGATAGTGCCTCCTGCTGAGAGTTCTTCTCCCCCTCTTCCTCCCTCTTCCAGCAGTAGGCCCTGTTCTGCTTGCCCTCCATTCTTTATAGCAATCCCAGTCTGTTCCACACAGAAAGCAAGAGCCGAATCTCCAGTATACCTGTTTCTGGCGCTGTCGGTTGAGGGAATAACATTAGCCAAGACATCGAGATTACTCCCTGCCTTTCTTCAAATAATGCCATGAGGTTTTCAACATCCACCTGACCTGAACAGACAAACAACACTGTGGGCTAACACCTCGTCTGAGTGACAGCACCTCTGACGGTACAGCATTCCCTCAATACTGCACTGAGGCTCCATTCAGTGGGAATCAACAGATCCTCTTTCCTTGGTTTTGACTGAATTTCTTATAATGTCTACTCAAAAGATCTTTTCTCTGTTTCTTGTTTGAACATCAACAAGATTCAGAATAGTGGAATATGGAAACTCTTTTTTTGCCTTTCAAAGTACAACATTCTCAAACTAACGTGAAACTGTTTTAAGTAAATGTTTTTGCTTCCATGACACTCAAAAGGGGCATTATGCACAGGTCTTTCTGTGGGTTTCCATCAATAAACCTAAAATGAATAAACTAGTATATTTCTCATTTCGGATTTCTTTTACCCTCTTGTTAAATAAAAATAGGCTCCAGTGTGAGAGAAAACCACCGGCGTGTGACTATGTAACTGTTAGTCTTCTCCTGGTGCTGCTGAACTCTAAAGAAAAAAATATTGAAACTTTGTACCTTACCAAATGCCTTTAGGGAGTCATGAATTTTTGGAGCATTTTTATTGGCATAATGAATGCAAGAGATGGCGTATGCAATAGCCCAGGTGCAAGAAAGGAAGTAGTAAATGAAGAGTTTTACAACTACTCTTCTGAATCAGCCCGCAAAGACTATTCCTCAGATTGGTCAGTCACAAATAAGGGGCACCTGGTTAGCTGACTCATATGATAAATGCCTATTTGAAAAGCAGGTAACCTATTTTGGTCTACTGGACAGTGGATTCAACAGAAATAAATGTAACGTGGAGACGCTATAGAAGAGATCTGCTCGGGTGATGTCATGCTGAGAGGCCTTAGTTAAGAGGCAAGCTTAGAGAAACTGGAACTCTATTAGAATAGGGTAGGTTACAACAACAGCAAATGGAAGTGTTCACAAGTATGAGGAGTTTTGATAAAATAAACAGGCAAAATCTATTTCCATTGGTCGGCGGGGGCATAACATTTTAAACAACAAAGAGGGAGATTAGTAATTCTTTAATGCAGTGGATTATTAGGCTATTTGTCCTATCAGAAAGAGTGATGACAACAAGATCCATAATAGGTTTTAAAGTGAAAGTAGATAACAATTTGAAAAATAAACATCCCAAAAAGATATGGAGAAAGGCCAGGAGAATGATACTAAGTGAATAGGTTCTTTAGAGGATCAGTAAAGGGAAAACAGGTTGATTGTCTCCATTTCTGTTGAAAAGAAGTACATTAACACTCCACCCTGCTCTCTTGCCCACATGTCTGTCCTTGGCTTGCTGCATTGTTCCAGTGAAGCCCAACGCAAACTGGAGGAACAGCACCTCATCTTCCGACTAGGCACTTTACAGCCTTCCGGGCTGAATATTGAATTCAACAACTTTAGATCTTAAATTCCCTCCCCCGTTTCTTCCCCCTCCCTTTTGTTTTTTTCAATAATTTATATAGATTTTTCTTTTCCCACCTATTTCCATTATTTTTAAATCTACAACTGTAATACCTTGTCAGTCTTTCCACCCCACCCCCACTAGAGCTGTACCTTGAGTATCCTGCCATCCATTCTTAATTAGCACATTCTCTTAGATAATATCACCACCTTCAACACCCCTTTGTTCTTTTTGTCTGTGACATCTTTTGATTATCTGCTCCTATCACTGCTTGCTTGTCCCTGCAACCACCCCCACCTCAACTTCTCTCCCCCCACCCCCACCCCCACCTTAAACCAGCTTATATTTCACCCCTCTCCTAACTATACTCAGTTCTGCTGAAGGGTCATGAGGACTCGAAATGTCGACTCTTTTCTTCTCCGCCGATGCTGCCAGACCTGCTGAGTTTTTCCAGGTAATTCTGTTTTTGTTTTACGGTTGGACCAATGTTTGAGTAAGATATGTTTACAGACTGTGCTTGTAAATCATTAATACTTGCCAACAATTCCTTTAACTCTGGCATTTTTAAAAAAATGCCTAATCTAAGTGAAGCAGATTGATAAAGATAAATGGTCACAGTCTTGCTCCAATGATTTAGTCTTAACATGTCTACAGAGTAACAAAGTACTAAGATTAATTTTATACATTTTAAACCCCCAGGATGAAGCTGACACACCTGTTTCTATTTGCAGCCCTGTGTGGTGGAGGTGCCTGCCAGTACACTTATGGATATTTCAATTGGCTCTCGCGTATTATGGGATATTCTCGGTCATACAGTAAACGCTATTTTGAGACTGAACGTGAGCCTCCATTGCCAACCGATTGCCCTGCTGAGTGCACGTGTCCACCTATCTTTCCCAAGGCTATGTACTGTGACAGCCGTAGGTTAAAATATATCCCCCAGGTGCCAACCCGGATGAAGTATGTTTACCTGCAGAACAACCAGATTGATGCTGTTCCAGATGGAGTGTTTGACAATGCCACTGACCTCGTCTGGGTTGTCCTCCAGTGGAATAAAATCTCCAATGATAAGATAGGCACAAATGTATTCTCCAAGCTGACAAACCTGGAGAGGGTATACTTAGGCCATAACAACCTGACCGGGATTCCGTTTCCTTTGCCAAACTCACTGAGGGAACTGAGAGTTGCAGGAAACAAGATTTCAAAGGTTCCACCCAATGCATTGGAAGGGCTGGACAACTTAACAATGCTACTGCTGAACAACAATCAGCTGGAAGATATTGGAGGGTCTCTCAAAGTTTTAAAGTCTTTGTCTTATTTGGACCTCAGCAACAACCACTTAAAAAAGCTCCCTGATGTACTTCCAGACTCACTCCATCAGCTGTACCTGGATTTCAATCAGATCAGCGTAATTCCTAATGAGTACTTCAGCCAATTTCCTAGACTTCAGTATGCAAGGATGTCAAATAATGAACTGACAGATAACGGAATACCTCTAAACACATTCAATGTGTCCAGCTTAATTGAACTGGATCTCTCTCATAACAAACTGCAGAAGATTCCTCCTGTCAACGAGAACTTAGAAAACCTGTATCTTCATGCCAACAAGATCAAAGGTGAGTGCGACATGATTCCATTATCAATGGACTACAATGCTCTCCATAAAATGGAGCCCAAGTTCTGATCCTTATTCACAAAACCTTGATGTAATCTGTGCGTGTGTGTGTGTTGTAAGGACATTCGGTGGGAACAGAATTGTGCTTAGCTATGATGCTTCTCATGGTTTAATAGTTCCCTAACACTCAGGCCCTGAATTTCCACAAAGCCAGCATGCTACCACCCCCACCAGCACCCCACCCCCTCTCCCAACCCTGCCAAATGTAAGTGAGCCAGAAGCAATGTGGCCTCTGGCTGTAAATTGCCATCAGGATATGTTTGGAAGACAGCCTCTGTCCAGTCAAAACATGACCCATAGTACTGGAGCCGGGAGGGGCGGGTGGTCGGAGGAATGAACTGTCTGGATGCACTCAACATACATCAGTGTCTGTAACATCTTCCTGAGTGCCCAGGATTAGATCTTGGCCTGGTTGCTCAATCAAAGTGCCAGCAACAGTGTGGTTTTCAATCCCCCCAGAAAGGGAACTGATGGAGTGGATGAGCCAGTGCCTTTCTGGCAATGGCACTGGTTGCTGCACTAGTAACTGACCCTGGCCAGCTTTAATCTTTCCTGCCACACTGGTGAAAATTTAATATTATTAATTCTTGGGATGTGAGTGTTGCTGGCAGGGTTGGCACTTATTGTTTATTCTTAGTTTCCCTGAGAAAGTGGTGATGGGCTGCCTTCTTGTGACTGAGTGGCTTGCTAGACCATTTTAGAGAGTGGTTAAGAGTTCACCACATTGCTATGGGATGGTAATCACACTAGACTGGGTAGGCACGGAAGAATTTCTTCCCTAACAGACATTAGAGTGTTCCTAGTGATGCAAGTGTCTGTCGCTGCCAAGCAAATTACACCCCCTTGACCTGAATATCTCAGGAGTGGAGATGACTGACGTGCACTTCACCACACTTACACTGCTGGGGCATGGCCAAGATAGTTAAGCCCCTCATTGTTCACTTGTCTGAGGGAAAGTGTAACATCTTTGAAGGTGTCTCTGAGCCCAATTTAGCACTTTAATTGGGCTGGATGAGTGGATGGTAGGTGAAATGAAGGAGAGATGGTGTGATGAGAATTGGGGTATTATAAAACAATGTCCTGACTGCTAGCGCCTGGCAATCATCTTTCAAATGATATGCTGCAAACTCTTAAAAAAACCAATGGACAGGAAAAAAGGAGCTGGCCCATTGAGCCTGTGGCACACAATCGGGTTACAATTAGCGTCATAATCCTCAGTGCTGCACGAGGGACAGGAGCAGCCAGAAGGGAGGCAGGAAAGGGAGCTCAGGGGAGGGGAGATCATGGAGGTGGTGGAGGTTGTAGATATTGGGGGTTGGGCTAGATGAGGGGATGACGTTGGACGATTGCTGGTTCTGTGATGTCGTTTGCTTGTTGGGCCTGGAGAAAACACTCCAGCTCCTCCTGACCCACAAGCAGTGCTGCAAAGTCACTCTTACCTTATGAGTCTGGTCCTCCACACCTCCTTTCACCTTTTAGGTTTCGGGAGACCCAGAAACCCAGTCAACATTCATTCAAAATAGAACTCAATAATACATTTAATTGACAAGCCACCTCCTGAGAGTGGTTGGGGCATCCACTCTCCAGATCACCCTCCTCCCTCACCCATTAAAAGCAGATGTGGGTGTGTTGAACTCAGGTTTGGAATTTTTAAAAAATGTTACTTCCCACCCAATCCAAATTCACTAATTCTTAGGGGTTAATATTATCCCTTATATCATGCGAGAGCTGGATTTCTTTTCTGCCTAGGGGATTAGATCTGTTCATGTTAGGTCCTGCATTGAATTATCAGGGCCAGAATGGTAGTATGGACTAGTTTCTATTGTTGGGGTAGGTGGTGGTTGGGGTATGTGGGTGGGTCGGAAGGGTTGGAGAGCAATTTCCCAGGCTTTTCCCCCCAAAAGTAGCCTGGATTTTGATTTGGTAGTTTGTGTCTCTTAGGAAATCACATGATGTTGGGTAGTATGATGACCCTGGTGAATGTGTTTATTGTATATATTGTTTACAAAAAGTATCACAACTGCATGGGAGAGGATTGATGGAGCAGTGGATCTTTCCCTGTCTACCATTGTTTGTACAAGATAAACTTCTCCAGGGGATCGCTGTCTCTTTGGTCTGCTCTCAGCTCAAGTTGTATTATTGCAGAATTGACGCAGGAACTCTAGTGTTACATTTATACTGTGAATAACGCTAAGAACAGAATCAGTCACTAAGTGGCCTAAACAATCAGCTCAGCAACGTGTTCTGAAAGCAATTTAATGATGGGCATTCCAAAGGGATAATAGCACATTGTATTTGATGCAATATCTGATGAGCTGAACTTTATGTATCAGCTACATGTACACTTGTACATTTTCATGCATGTCTCTGATATTTCAATTTGTGATGTTTGCAGAGTTTACTGTAGACAGCTTCTGTAGAACCATGGGATTAATGAGCTTTTCCAAGATTCAAGTGCTTCGACTGGATGGCAACAGCATCGAACAAGATAAACTACCACAAGAAATGCATCAATGTCTTCGCCAAGCAAGAATAATAAACATTTAATGTGTATTCACCAATCTTATCATGTAAACTTTCTTCTATAGCTGGAATATATAGTGACCAGACAACTAACTTCTTGTCTTAAGAGACTTTCCTGTATGTTATCTGACTCTTGTATCAGGTGATTTGTTGCAGCAAGATGGAGAGCTAGTTCTCCTTGAATCTACTGAAGAAATTGTTCCTACTGCATCAGGAATGCTTTATCGAGCATTACAGTGCTCAGGCAGAAAATCAGACTACAAGTGGGAAATGATTTGTTGCAGAATGTACCACTGCACCAAGTCACTCCGAATCATACCCATCAAATTGCTCCCTTTGTAGTGTATTGCACCGAGTTAGACAAACACATGCTCAGCTGCAAATAGCCATTTTTTTGAACAAACTTTATTTACATTTCCCCAACAGAGAGGGCAGCAGAGAGGGCGATGGAACAAAATGCTTAGCTCCTGCAATTTATTGCACCCTCGCATCAGGAGTCTCAGGATGGATTCATGGAACTGCCAGCTAGTTACGTTCCATTAAATGATAAAAGACACCAACCCTTCACCTCTGGTTTAAATATAGTCCAAAGAAGAACAACAGCAGTTGGCTTCTTTCTGATGCCTATTATATGCCCTATTTTTGGAAGGCTCTAACTAATTCTTGCCTCAATGCACATGGGGTTGCTGCACCACAGTCCTCTGGTTTACTGTCTTAATACTGGATCCTGAGAATAGATAAGTTGCCTAGGCCGTGTAGTACACAATCTTGCAGCCATTTTTCTAATAGCATTTGTAAAAGAATTATAACTTCCGTTGAATTTTACATTTCCATCTCTTATTTTGAATCATTCTTATTTCTTTGCATTTAATTCCTGAATATGTTACAAAGGAACAGAAAGCCAATGGTATAATACTTTTTTTATTTTAATGACCTATCCATTATTATTTGCTATCGAATCTAAATATTTTTTCAAAATTAAGACACCAAAATTCTTTTTGGGGTCTAGTATTTTATAGGCCTGAGTGTTACAAGCTTATGAACTTTATTTTCATCATTACAAGTCCTTTTCAGTGCTGATATTCTATTTCAGATCGTTAGCTGGTGAAGAATAGAACTGGAGCCTAATCTCTGCACACTTTATAAGCTTTTATCTACAGAGATACACATTACAAACATTCGCCTCCAAACCCAAGAACAATAGTTTCAATCTGCTCCTAAATACAGGAGCGCAAGTGAATTCCCAGTTCATGCCCACTACCTGAATACAATTAAATACACAACCAGTATTAATTAACAATTAACAGCTGATTCCCCAATTCCACCCCCACCCCCCTCACAACCCCCACTTTCCATTGCTCTTTTTAAAGGTGCCTAGTTATACGGGTTATGGGGTCCCAATGTGTTGGAAGTCTGATAATTGCTCACCTAAGATCTTCATCTGTGAATTGAGTATCAGCAGGCTAGTTTATCAGTGGGGACATCATGACTATGGCTGCCCTCAAATGATAATCATAAATTACACTTCACTGCAGGAGTAACTGGATGGAAACCAGGAACAGAAACCTGGCTGAATGTGTTTTCTACCTCGTTCAGGAGTCACTGTGGACAATTGTATTGTGTTAAAAACAAAAAACTGCGGATGCTGGAAATCCAAAACAAAAACAGAAATACCTGGAAAAACTCAGCAGGTCTGGCAGCATCGGCGGAGAAGAGCACAGTTGACGTTTCAAGTCCTCATGGCCCTTCAACAGAACTGAGTAATATTGGGAGAGGGGTGAAATATAAGCTGGTTTAAGGTGGGGGGGTGGGGGGAGAGAAGTTGAGAGGGGGGGGTGGTTGTAGGGACAAGCAAGCAGTGATAGGAGCAGATAATCAAAAGATGTCACAGACAAAAGGATCAAAGAGGTGTTGAAGGTGGTGATATTATCTAAAAGAATGTGCTAATTAAGAATGGATAGCAGGACACTCAAGGTACAGCTCTAGTGGGGGTGGGGTGAAATAAGACTAAAAGGGCATAAAAGGTATAGATTTAAAAATAATGGAAATAGGTGAGAAAAGAAAAATCTATATAAATTATTGGAAAAAACAAAAGGGAGGGGGAAGAAATGGAAAGGGGGTGGGGATGGAGGAGGGAGTTCAAAATCTAAAGTTGTTGAACTCAATATTCAGTCCGGAAGGCTGTAAAGTGCCTAATCGGAAGGTGAGGTGCTGTTCCTCCAGTTTGTGTTGAGCTTCACTGCTTGCTTGTCCCTACAACCACCCACCCCACTTCTTCCTCCACCCCCCCAGCCCCCACTCCCCACCCCCACCTTAAACCAGTTTATATTTCACCCTTCTCCTAATTTTACTTAGTTCTGTTGAAGGGTCATGAGGACTCGAAACGTCAACTGTGCTCTTCTCCGCCGATGCTGCCAGACCTGCTGAATTGTATTGTGTTGGTTGGCGCATCAGTTGATACTGGTTTGTTTAACACAGACTCAAGGGCCAAGCCTTGCACCATTTAAACGTCAGTATATTGCTATTTCAACACCCGATTAAAAACAAAATTCATCCCAAGTGAAAAGCAAAGGAAAGAGTTGTCTGATTCAGTAGTGAAGCTTGAACCAACTGAAAAAACATAAAATAATTTTAAATCTCCCCCAAGTGCCATGTGACCACATGTCTGTCATTGTGCCCTGATGAGAGAAGTGTTATTTTAAAGAGAAATGCTAATGTGATTTAAAAGGCAATTTCTGTTTGCACTTTCAACACCATTGATTCCACAGAATTACTAGCCGGCAATTCTGCTGACCTGCCCCTAGTCAGGAGCGAACCAATGTTAGACATAATGCGCTGTAACTATTCTACGATTCAATCACCTTATTCCACTCACAGCAGTGTTAACATTGATATTGGGCAGCAGTTCAGGGGTCAGCTGGTGAGCACAATGCCACAGGAAGCTGCTGACCTAGATTACCAAGCCACATGCACACAGTTACTGCTGACCTTTTGAGCTCAGTTTCTGCTGAGTTTTAGAGTTTTAAAAATTATTGCCATATTGTGTGTACCAAGAATTAAAATAATTCCTTTTTGTTAGGTCTGCATAAAATATATCTACGACCGGGCAAATATATTATCTTGTTTGTCCTCTGTCATTCTTCTTGTATATTATAAAATTATCTTGCATTCTAGAACAAGTCTCTGTAAGAATAATTAAAGAAAAATACTGATTAATGGATGGTTTAATGGTTTGGACCAAAGCAAAGATGATATTGTTAAACTGTCTCTGTGTCACAGAAATGTGCTATAGAATATCTAAATTATTAATATTTTCTTGCATTTTTAAATATAACTTTGCGAATCCGAAATGGCTGTGTTTTCACCCAATTATCTTCAGCACCCAGTCAGATTCCACAACAATCTGTAAGTGTCATTGTTGTTTGGTTATATGAATGAGCCAGTCACATCCTACCAATGTTATTCTCTTTGACAGTTCTTCATTTCACTAAGTTTCCATGAAAATAAAATGCATTGCATAAGAAACACAGACAAAAATTCACAAACTTACTCATAGGGCAGAAATACGCGCTGAGTGGGCAGGCGCATGCCCGACCCGCTCGAGCGTAAAATGACACATGATGACATCGAGCAAGCATCCCGACGTCATCATGCACTCCCGTGATATCTCAGTCAGTGGGCGGTGCATGGGAGTTGGCAGCACGCCCGTGAACTATTAACTGGCCTAATAAAGCCATTAAAGTCATAATTCAATTAAATGTTTTGCTGCCTTACGGCTGGTGGGCAGGCAAAAAGGTCAAGCGCCCTTTGGATTTTTTAGGAAACCTCATCCACGGGCGGGATGAGGTTTCCAACAGAAATTAAAAATTAAATGAAAATGTTTTACTTTAATTTATAACATGTCCCTGCTCATGAGTCACATGAGGAGACTTGTTTTTAACATTGCTAAGTTTTTAATTTTTGAGTTTTTAAATCTCCAGCTCCCTGAGGCAGTTTTGTGCCCCCACCCCCACCCCCACCCCCGCGTCTGTTATCTGTGCTCCTTCCTGGCCAATTCTAATACTACATTAAGAACCTGCAAAAGATTTATTTCAATAGATGTACATTTAAGAACACAGGACTGATTTGGATGCAATTTGTTAGACTGACTAAACTTATATCAAATGCTCCCCTCTTAGATGACAGTGTAAACAGTTTCAGTCCACATCAATAATCAGGGGCAGAATTTTCTGCCTGTCGGGCGGGCGGGCCTGACCCAATCTCCGGTGGGTGGGGAGATGATCCCCGCTGGAGAAGTGGACCCCGCCGCCATTTTATGTGGGTGGGCTAATTAAGGCCCGCCCAGCGTGACGTCCGGCGGGAAGTGCAATGCGCTCCCTGTGCGGGTGGGGGGGGATTCCCCAAAAGCGAGAGTGCGCTCTTTCTCGCATGCACACGATAGAGCACACATCTCCCTGAGGCTAAGTGCAGCCTCAGGGAGATTGCTGACACTTTTAAAAACATTAAAAATAGAGAAAAAATAATCCCTAACATGTCCCCATCATGTGACAATGTCGCATGAGATGGGACATGTTCATAATTTACATAAGTTTATTAAACTTTTTAAAACCCTACATGAAACCTCATCTCGCCAGTGGTTGAGGTTTCATGTTTTTTCCCTTTGCCGCCGGGGCTCCTGGCCGACCCGCCAACCTTAGGGTTGGACGGGCAGGTCCTTTAGTTGTATAAATGATCCTGTCAATGGCCTCAATTGGCCATTGACAGATCGGCGGGCCCACAGCTGACTTTGCTGCGCTCCCACCTTCTTGAAAATTTAAATGGGGCGGGATGACATTGGGGGTTCTGTCCGATGTCATCCTGCGTCATTATGCACGTTGGGGAGTGGGCCCCACCCCCTGCTCACCGACGGCAAAATTCTGCCCAGGTCTTCCATTAACAATCCTCCTTCAGATCTCAAAGAGACCGATCAATGAAATGATGAATCTCAGTCCATATATACTACCCACAAACTGACCATATTGTTTTCCTGTCTATGCTCTGTACACATAAATATAAAAAACATGCCTTTCAGGAGCTCTGGCCTGGGATAAGCCTTGAACTGTGTTTATGCACAGCTCTCCAGTGTGATCAATGTTAATCATTGGGTGGACTATTTGTACAGGAACAGGGTAAAACCCAGATGGTATTCAACTTCTATACTTCACCCCATACCACAAACCAAACAAATTGCACACTTCCCTCAAACTTGCATGTCAAATGTACAATCATTTGCAATAAAGAGATAAATCCAAATTCCTCCTATTTTGTTCAATGTAATTATGCCTCATTTAAATACAAATTGATATGTGCATATTCCAGATTACACAAGAACAAAAGGCAGATTGATGTTTAATCTGTGGACAATACCCATCTGTGTACAAGTGAAGGCTTGTTTATGGAGTTTAAATGCAATACTACCCAATTATAATTCAATTCAGTGATTTTACTGGGAGATAACGGGATTTGATGGTGAACCTTTTCAGATTCGGAAAGGGTCACTCATTTAATAGCAGGTGTTTAAATGTGTGCAAGGTACAAAGCCATGATGGTTTGTAGTATCGAAAGATGTGGCATTTTCTTTGTCCAATGGTGAGCACAAAGAAGATCGAGATGTAGGCATTTACTCCTTGTGGACAGGAATGGTCACTGGACGCACTAACACCATGTAACCTGGAGAATTTCGATGGGAGGGATGATCAGTTATCGGGTTGAATGAGGGACGGAACTAATGGAATTAAAAAAAGACAGAATGGGCTGGAGGACAGGGCCCTTATAATCCCCAGAGTTAATGAAAGACGAACAGAGAGTGAGTTATCAACAGCAGCGTAGATGAACCAACCAGAGAGGAACCCGGATAACCATGATATAAAAAAATGTGGATTCAGGAAATCTGAAATGAACACAAAAAGCTCCAGAAGAGCTCAGCAGATCAGGCAGCATCTGTGGAGAGAGAAAAACAGAGTTAAAAAGTTTCAGGTGAATGGTCTTTCACAAAACTAGAGGATGTTAAAGGATGAACAGCTTTTAAACAAGTACAGAGGTAAGGGAAAAGGGGCGGGGAAAAAGCAAAAAGGGAAAATCCTTGATATGGTGTAGGACAGGAGAGACTGAATGATAAAGGTGTTGGTAGAGCAGGTTCAAAGTGGGTGATAATGGTCAAGTAGGGGAGCAAAAGATGGATTCAGGTGAGGTGCACAAGAACAAAAGACCAGAGATGCTGGAAATCTGAAATAAAAACAGAAATTGATGGCTCCAAAGGCCTGGCAGCCTCTTTGGAGAGAGAAACAGTGTTAACATTTTAAGTTGATGACCAGTTAGTTCTGATGAAAGTTCTATTTCAGAGGCAGTGTAAATAGTTACAATAGAGAGAGAGAAAGCATGGAAAATCTGGTAAAGAGAAGGTTTCCATTGTCCAGGAATGTGGTAGAAAACAGAACAACCGCATTGCTAGTCTTACACCAATAGGGAATCTCCACTCCAAGGATCACAGAATCACCGATATGTTACAGCTCAGAAGGAGGACATTAAGCCCATTGTGGCTGCACCAGTTCTCTGAATGAGCATTTCATCTAGTGCCATTCTCCTGCCTTCTCCCTGTAACCCTGTACATATTGTTTCTTTTCAAATAATCATCTAATGCCCTCTTGAATGCCTCGATTGAACCTGCTTCCACCACACTCCCAGGCAGTGCATTCCAGACTCTATCAAAGGAAAAGACTTGTATTTATATAGAAGCTTTGTCAATTTTTGCACAACAAGCTCCCATAAACCACAAGGTGACAATGACCAGATAAACAATTTTTGTGCTGTTGATTGATGGATAAATACTATCTAGGACAGTGGGACTAACATATGCTGCTCTTCTTCCAAAAGTGGCACGAGATTTTCTATGTCCATATGAGAGGGCAGAGGGGGCCTTGGTTTAACATATCATCCAAAAGAAAGGTCAGCACTACACCTTGATTTTTGTACTCCAATCCTACAGCAAGACTTGAATCCACAACCTTCTGACTCAGATATACATGTGCTACCAACTGAACCATAGCTGGCACTGTCAGCTGACCAGTCTACAGCTCTTGCACTCTCAGTGGTTGTGGTGTAGCAATGCTCCATTACCAGCATCTGTTACCTGAGAGAAAATGGGAGCTGTGGCTATGGTCCAAAGTGGTTTTTAGATCCTTGAACATAGGGCAGAATTTCTAGCTCATCACAAAACGATGCACGATGATATCAGGGGAGCGTCCTGACGTCATTGTGCACTTGCACGATATTTCGACCAGTGAGCACACGTGGGAGTCGGCAATGTGCCACCAACAATTATTAAGGCCATTAAAGTCCTAATTAAATGTTATTTTTTGTTGCCTGTCCAACTTTACAGTTGGCGGGCAGGCAGAAAGGCCAAGGGGCCTTTGCACTTGTTAGGCAACCTCATCCACGGGCGGGATGAGATTTCCAACAGCAATCAAAGGTAAAATAAAAATGTCAACATTTCATTAAGACTCTGTCACATGAGGGGACATGTTTTTTTTACCATTTTATAATTCTTTATTTTTAATTTTTTATATCTTCATCCCCCTGAGGCAGCTCTGTGCCTCGGGGAACTGTTCCTGTGCGCACCTACGCGCATGCACGAACTTGCGCACTCGCCCCCCCCCTCCCCCCTCACCCTCCCCCCGTCCCTGCCCCTTCCCCCCTCCCCCCTCGCCCCCTCCCCGCCCCTTCCCCCCTCCCCCCTTACCCCCTCCCCGCCTCACCCCCCCACCCCCTCCCCCCCTACCCCCCTCCCCCCCTCACCCCACACCCCCACCCCCTCCCCCTTCCCCCCCTCCCCCCTCCCCACCCCTCCCCCCCTCACCCCCCACCGCCCCCCACCCCCTACACAGGCAGTGCTGTGCGCTGCCGCTCACGTTTCATGCTGACCCGCCAGTGTGAAATCGTGGTCCGGCCCCATCGCAGGCTTCCCGCCCACCCCCACCGAGACTGCCCGAGGAGGGAGAAATTCTGTCCATAGCTTAGTGAGGAGCCATACAATGGTACCTAATTTCAATGGGCGCTATGGCAAAATCTTTGGGGATATCTATGCATGAATAATTGATTCACCAAATGCTTAAAAACAGAGTTCAGAGATGGGTCACATGTGTGATAAGGCACTAGTCGAATGACCATAAGAAAAGCAAATTGCCAATCATGGATTATTGCCAAGGTGATAGATAATTTGAGGGTTATTTGAAACGGCAGCATTCTAATGCATGAACAAACCCAGTGCCTCCTTTATCTTTCCTTCAATATATATATAAAAAAATAGGAAGGTTAGTTCTGCAGTTAACACAGTCTAATGTTGCTTTTGCTGTCGGCATGGGAATTGTAGAGAATGCTTTCTGATCCATTACTTCACTCCAGAGAAACATCATCGCGCCATGTCATATTCTGCATCTGCTTTGACAGAGAGCGGGTTAAGAGAAAGCAAACATTGAGAAATAAGCCTTAAAATTTCAGAAATTTAGCTTCCGGGTTTGTTATGTCCTCAACATGTGGCACCTACAACTGAATCCAGCTGCAGGCTGAGCAGTCTTCCTACAGTGTGGAGGACACAGGTGGCTGGAATTCAAAGCTGTACATCTTTCCTAGCCTATGGCATTCATGAATTAAATAAAGCATAAACCAAAGGGACCATTCCATTATAGGTCCTGAAGCAAACAATGTTGCTGGGAAAGCAGAAGCTGTGGTGAAGCTAAAAGCATCTTTGCTTTGTGTTTGTCTCAGTCCATAGTCCATAGATTTGATGGAGGTGTTCAAATTAATGAATGGTTTTGATAACATAAATAAGGAGAAATTGTTTCCAGCAGCAGGAGGGTAGGCAACCAGAGGACGCAGATTTACGGTCATTGCCAAAGAACTAGAGGCGACTTGAGGAAACATTTTTTTACACAGCAAATTGTTGTGACCTGGAATGCGCTGCCTGATGGTGGTGGAACTAGATTCAATAGTAAATTCAATGAGAATTGAATAAATACTTGAAGGGAAAAAATTACAGGGCCATGGAAAAAGAGCAGTGGGACTAATTGGATAGCTCTCCCAAAGAGTTGGAACAGCATCAATGGTCTGAATGGTCTCCTGTGTTGTAACATTTTAGAATTTGAATTCCTGTTCCACAGGAACAGGAATTCAAAGCTCAGGGGAAAATAAGGAACAAGATAACAAAATAACCATTCCATCTCATGATAATTCTGATTTTACAATCACCATTCACAGGTGTAACCTGTAAGATGGTAAATGGGACCAAGGCTTTACGGTTGACTTGCCTACAGTGGGACATGGATGTGATGGCAAAGAACAAAGAGCTAGGTATTTGTGAATAGAGGCAGTTTTGGTACCATTATAGGGGAGGAGAGGATAACATCATATTTTGGCTTAGTCTTTTCAGCATTAAATCTGGCACAACATGCGTCGGTAAAGCACCTATAATGGAACGAAAATTCCAAAGGTGTTTCACAAAGGTAATCACGAAAAATGGGTGCTGAGGCAAATAAGAAGGTATGAGCAGAGATGATCAAAGAGGTGGGTTTTAAAGAACAGTCTTCCTTTTCCATTTTCCAGTTTTTCAGAGTGGAAGGAACTGGAGAGCTTGAGGGGGTCAGGGAGGAAATCCCTGAGCATCGGACCTAAGCAGCTTTTTGGCATGGCCATGATGCTGGGTCAAAGGGAGTACAGATACACAAGAAGCACGAAAGCAGAGAAAGAGAGAATTCAGGGGTTGTAAATATATGGATGTGATCTCAATTTAGCAAAATTGATTCTGAGTTAGGCATATAGTTGGCTGTGGTCATTAAAGTTCCTCACAGAGACTCCAGTATGGAATAAAAAAGACAATTAAAGTCTGTGGTTTTCTGTTTGCAGTGATAATGCAGTCTTTATTTGCTAATCTTACAAACACCAAAGAAATACTTCAAGAGCTAGCATGGTCAGTGAGATAGAACATTTGTGCCAATGGTTTTCTTTGTAATAATTTCTCACTGTGCGTCCAATTACTTGAAATAACAAGACATCTTTTTCAGTGAGTCAAGTTCTGCCAAGTTCATCTTTCAATGAGGGACACCCTAACCATCAGTTTCAATAGACTCTAAAATTGAGTGCGTTTTCAGAAGATGGTAATTACTGCTAATTAAATACAACTTTGGTTTTGCTTTATAAAGAATGATCCAATCTAGACTTTGGAAGGCACCCAATTTTCTAAAGCTGTCGCCCAGTCTCTTTAGCTTGAATTAATCCTAATAGGCAGTTTGCCACCTACTTAATGGTCTGACTAAACACTGTAATGCCATTGACATCATCAGTGCACTGGGACAGCAATGCACAATTTTAAATGCCCACCTTTGTAAAAATGTCCTTGTTATGGTACAAATTATTTACACAGGAGTACTTATAAAAATTCAATTTTAATGTAAATTGGGCCATTTGTTATCAGCCGAGACTTGAATTTCATAGTAATACTGTGATTAGTGGAAACCTGAAATAAAAACAGAAAATGCTAGAAATATTCAGCAGGTCAGGTATCATCCGTGGAGAAAGAAGCAAAGATAACATTTCAGGTCAACGACCTTTCATCAGGACTGGAAAACATTTGAGAGGTGAAAGGTTTTAAGCAAGGACAGAGGCAGAGGAAGAGGAAAGGGAAGAAAAGAACAAAAGCAAATTACTGTGATAGGGGGAAGCTAGAAGTGATTAAATAGCAGTTGAGGTCATAGTAATCACTTTCCAAAGTAAAATAACAAGAATGTGTATGAGCTGTTGGCACATTATATTGCAGTGTTAAGACACTGGCCAACATTGGCTCCCTGACCAGCAAAACTCAGTTTTAAATGCCTCATCCTCGTTTTCAAATCTATCCACAGTCCTGCCCTGCTCTATTTCTGTAACCTCCTCGAGCCCTGCAACCCTCTGAGGTCTCTCCTCTCTGATTCGGGCATCGTGTGCACTCCGATTTTCATTGCTTCAGTATTGTCAACTGTACCTTCAGCTGCCTGGTCCAAAGCTTAGGGATGCCTTTGCTAAACCTCTCTGCCCCTCTACCTCTTTCTCCTTAAAACTTACCTCTTTAACCAGGCTCTTGGTCACCTGTCTAAGTATCTCCTTATGTTCCTCAGTGTCAAATTCTATTTGATAATGCTCCTGTGTATCGGCTTGGGATGTTTTACTTTGTTAAAATGCTATATCAACGTAAGTTATTGTTTTACTACAGAGCTGTAGGACATGGATGTGATGGATCACATAAATGCATTTGTTACTTTTGCCTTGGAACATTTGGTGTTAAACTCAAATAATGCACAACAGGATAGCACAGGGATGACACGTGAGGATTTATTACATCCTTTATTCTTCTGAAGGTCATCCAAAGAGATTTTGGAACAGATTAATCTGTCTCAGGAAATGGCCAAGATAGTCAAGTCAATTGCAAACATCCTTTCTAAAATATATGCTTGTTTTGTTGTTTTACTTGAGTTTGAGACACATATTTCAAACTTTCTCTATTACAATATGTCTACAAAGGATTTTGAATGTGTATCTTGGGCCAAGTTGCTCAGAGTATTCCTGAGGTTTTGTGGCAGATTAGCAGCAAACCATCACCTCAGATTAATTAGGCAAATCGTTTCAGGTCCCGTCTTATATTGGAGTGAATTGATCTTCTGTTTTCTATATCTTAAGGAGAAATACTTAAGAATCCAATAATCTCAGCTGTTTAGTGCTATGCTGTTAGAGGTATGAACTCTTGGATCATGTTAAGTCTTTAGTATTAGGGTGTTCAGGGCTGAAAGAGTTAATATGTGGCACTGGGGAAACAGTACTGTCCACATGGTGAGGTAAGAGAGAGTCACGTGACTCAGATTCTAGTTGGAGAAAGCTCATGGCTTAGACTGAGGAATAACTGTAGTCTTGTGCATCTGGAAATAGTTATATTCTTACAATAAAATAGTTATTGTTCAGGCATCTATGTCTCTGAACCCCTTCCTTAACCAATCACAACCAACAAACAACATGGTGGCAGCAGTGAAGGACCCCCAAATCTCCGAAAATCAACATTAAAAAAGTTGGCAGTCAGACCTGAACAAAAGGCTCCAAAATTGATGACTTTGGTGAGACATTTGATAATTGCCAAAAGGGCTCCATAGAAGATGTGTAGGCATGAGACAGAGAAGAAATCAACTGTTCAGCTTATTAAAGGCTACACCATAGCACATGGTGGTCCATCAAAAATCCCAATTCATCAGCAGAATCAAAGAATCTCGAGACGATCGAGGAAGGGTGAGAACACCTTGAAAAGGGCTTAAAAACTTCAAATTTATGGTGCAGTAAAAGCAGGCAACACTGGGAGAAATTCCATTTTAATGAGTGCAGGTTGTAACACCCCACAACCTGGGTCTGAGGTCAGCGAAATTACACGTGGCTACTGCATGGCAGCAATTGAAAAAAAAAATTGGCTACTCAAAATGGTTCCTCAAAGGGAGGGAAGCAGTGAACTGGCCTTAACGATTACTTTCAACAATTATTTTAAAAATAGGGTGAAGTTACAAAGAATGACCCAGTAACCACAGTGGTATCAGTAAAAGCCTGATCAGTGCCGGAAAGCTATTGCTCCAACAGAAGATTTAAAAATCAAGGCAAGCCTCCTAAAAGCTGAAAATAGCTATGGATTACAACTTTATCTTGTCAGAACAATTTGGGCAAATGGAAGGGCCAGACCAGACACAGAATTGAGCACTATGGCAGAAAAGATTTTTAAGATTCAGAATTGCATCTGGATTAAATAGTAAATCAGAGGCTGAACAATTCAATACATTATTGTACTCTATTGGTGCAATTGTTGATGATGTGATGGCAAGACAAGGTATGAATGAAACATCAAATTAAAAAAAGTCTTAAAAGCTTTTGATAATTATTTTAACCTACAAGATGTTAGAAAGGGCCAAGTTTAATAAAAGGTTGCAGAAACCTGGTGCACCAGTTGATACATTTATCAATGACCTATACCAATTGGCTGAAGGTTGTGAATATGGTGATCTTAAATCTGAACTGACACAGGACCGGATTGTAGTGGGGGTAACTGATGACACACTTTATGACCTACTGAAATCTAAAGAAGACTTAACTTTGGAGAAAGCAGTTAGTCAGACAATCTGAAGTCCGTCAGCAAAATAGAGCCATACCAAGAGGGGAAGGCAAACCATGATTCAGAACACCCCCAGTGACAGTACAGCTTATTAAACAAAAGAATGTCGAAGATACCCCGGGGCTAAAAAGACTATGGAACAAAGGCCCAAGATGCTGGTTAATCATGTGAGCGCTGTGGTGCCAAAAAGCCTCACGGGTGCAGACAATGTCCTGCAAGTGCTGCAGAATGCTTCCATCAAAAAAGGGTTGGACACTTTGGAAAGATGAACAGAACTAAAACCTCTTGATACACAGAGGATCACAATAGAATATATGTGCACAAGGCCATCAATGAAATAGAGGAGTCTCACAAAAACGAGGTACGACAATGCTTCCTAGGTGAGATCAAAGATATATCTGGAGTTATGGACATTTGTGTCAATGGGCAGAAATTGGATACAGGAGCAAGTATGACAGTCCTGTCGATAAAGAACCACGGCTAGTGAAACAATACCTGAAACCACCTACAACCCAGTCACATGATCCAGGAGGAATCAAGCTCCAGATCAAAGTACGTTGCAAGCAATGCTCCAATATAAGAACAGACAGATACTGGAAATGTTATATGTGTTACGCAATCAGGAATTTTCTCTCCTGAGCAGAAATGCCTGTGTTGAGCTCAAACTCACCAAGACAGCAGAAGACATCAAGGAACAGACAGTCATTGATTATGTCAAATCAAAGGCCCTCAAACAGCTCAACAGCTCTGATAACCTCAATTGGGATTTCAGAGCTGATTTTTCAACACTCTTCACTGAGGCCGAAAATCTGGACCTTTTCCAAGATGTCCAGGGGACAAAAAGTAAACTTGTACTTACTGAAGCAGAATTGAACCAGTTGAATCAACGAGTGAGTACCTGAGTGCGACCATGACCTTTCATCACTTGATGTGTTAGCAGAAAGGGTGGAAGATAAAACCCAGGCGATAGGATATGCTAATACAATGCCACATTCATCCCGACAGTGGTGAGTTCTCGTTAAGTGTATCCACACCCATCCATCCATCAGAAGTGGTATCGTGGATGCAAACAATCAAACAAGTCCAGAACCAGACAGAACCAAACCAGGCGATGCCCACCTCTTCCATGTTGGAGGACACTGACCTTCCTGCTACACTGGGGTTACTTGAGTTAGAGGGACAGGAAGAGGTTGATCAAGTGCCTTCCTTACAACTTCCTGTCTTGCCCACATAATTATCCCTGGAGGTGCCAATCCAGGATTCTCTAAAACTTCACAAACCAGAGGCTATAAAGAGTCATCGCTCCAGAGGTAAAGAATGGCGGGCGAAACCGTTAAAAGAACAAGGGTTATCTTAACAAAAAGGGCAGGCAACATAGTCAAAGTAAAGAAAGGGATAAACCCACAAAATCCGACCATGGGGGAAGAAACAATGGATTGAGAGAGGTGCAACAGCAAGGAGAGGGAGAAGAGGATCAAATCTTTTTCCAGTTAAGAGAACCTTCTGTTATACATTTGGGAGAACTAGATGTTGAAAGTCAAACAAAAAATGCACCAGCTACTGCAATTCTTACCAAAGATCAACCAAATCAAAGCAAAGAAGTCCAAGGAGAGACGACTGATCTTCCAGTCTGTGAGTCCCAGTTTCTGCTGGTTATGAGTGACAGGCATCGTGGTGAGTCAAATTATACCTCCACAGAAAGGTGGGACAGTTAGATGATCAAGAAACCTTTTGGTCTGAGGAGGCCTCTGGGGAAATGACCAAAAAGTGGAGGAAGAAAATTAACTCAAGAATTGAACAGCGTAAATAAAAGTTAAATGAAGCAACATTAACTAGAGGCTTTCCTGCTTGTTTTACTGGGCACATCAAGCTCTTACTGCCTCATTCCACTTGCCAGTCAGAATGGGGCCAGCACTAGCCTCCCTTTGCCTTTTATGCTAATTGGATTGTTCAGAAAGAGAATGGTGCATCACAACGTAGCAGGAAATGGGGATGTTGCTCTGGCCCTGTGACATTTGACGCCATTTCTGAAAGCTCTCGGGTCTGAATTTCCTCAGACCTTCTGCTGCTACATCACCGTAACTTCACCAGAGGTGCTGGGGAAAACTCCTTGTACCTCTTCATTTCTATTACACTTGGCCTAAAATGCCTATCAGATGAAAGCAGAATTCTGGTTTGCTTTTCCATCACTCAACCTCAACATAAGGTCAGTTAAGTATTGAGCCCATTCCTTCCAATAACCTGTTGTACAAGCCCTGGCCATTTTATAATCTCCCTTAAAGCTTTGAGCGTATGTAATTTCTCTGTGAGGATTCCTTTCTCTCAAGAGTACCAGAAAAGCCTCAAGAACATTAATTAATCATTATCAGGTACAGTATTCAGTTGCATTGCACAAAAATGACTCCTTTGACCACACAGAATTGGCCTCTGGTATCCTGGGATTCCGCTAGGAAGCGGGAAACAGCCCCCGCCAACCGAAAGCTTAGAAGAAACAGCTTAGCAACAAAGTCAAAAACTGACTTTTATCAATGTGGAAACAATCGATCTCCTAACGATTGGCAATTTAAAAATGTAGAGTGTTACTTTTGTTACAGAAGTGGACACATAATGAAACGTTGCAAAGCGAGATTTAAACAGGTTTCCAGACAACAAACAAAGTCCAATGAAGTCTGTAGTGTAGAAGAGACAGAAACAACCAATTCTGACATTTATTCATTATTCAACATGAAAGTAGGGAAGGTAAAGTCAACTACTGTCACAGTACAAGTGAATGGTAAACCGTTAAAAATGGGAGTAGACACGGGTGCTTCCACTACTGTAATAGGAGAACACACTTTCAGATAGTTAAATAAAGGTGATCAACAATTACATTTAGAACACACAGGCCAAGAAACCCAGGTAAAATGTATTACCAGATTAACTGTTCATTATAAACACCAATCGGCACGGCTACCAGTGATGCTATTAAAAGGTAGAGGACCAAGCCTTCTAAGTCAAAACTGGTTGAGGGAAGTTAACCTTGATTGGCCAGTGAGATTTCAAAAGGAAGCTGGAAGAGCTCCTCAATTGAAAAAGGCAAAAGGTACTTCAGAAAGATCTAGGAGAGTCCAAGGACTGCAACTGGATGAAAAAGGAGTGTGTAAGCATTCAGCAACCTGAAGAAATGAAGACTGTCTTAAATAATGACATGGAAGAACAGCAGAAGAAACCCACTGAGACTCTGCTGAATGACAGAATTCAAGATGAAGTGAGGGAGCTTCGCAAAGAAAAGGGGGACCTGTCGAAAGACCTTCGTACATGACAAGGATCCCTCAGGTACCTCTGAAAAATTACAAACAGAAACAGGAAGAAGTTCACATCTCTCTAAACAAACTGAAGAACCAGTTGGCAGAGAAGACGCAGCAACGTTCAAGTTACCCGGAGGAAGCCAACAGATACAAGAAGGAGACAGAAAAGCTGAAGAATCAGCTGAATGAAGCTAAAGAGGCTTTGAAAGCAAAAGTTGTAGAACTGTCCAAGATGCGCGTAGATAATGAAGTCATGGGTAAGTCAACTACTGAACTAAGACTGAGGTTTCACCTGAGAGAAATTTGGTCGACAGTGAAGTCAAAAAGAAGACCAAGACTAAACTCTGTGGTAGAAAGAAGAAGACACATAGAAAAAGGCTGCAGAATTACTGATGAGGCATCATCTTCAAACAAGACTAAGCCTAATACTTCCCAATTTGGAGGGGAAAGTGGAGAAAAGTCAAGGGAACCAAAAGGCGACTCATGATTTGCACAGCCGTGAGTGACAATTTACTGATGGAGAAGCGGTATATATAAAGAACCTTGGTGGAAGACCGAAGTGGTTACCTGGTAAAGTAAGCTCTGTGACCGGACCATTGTTGTACCACATGGAAATGGAGGGCTGGATCACCGGTAAGCATGTGGATCATTTAAGATAAAGGGAGATACCCCCAACAAAATGATGTTCCACCTGTAATTATTGCTGAAATTGTGGTTCCTGGTGAAGTTGCTCAACCAAGGATACACATGCCTGATGTCTCTGTTGGAGTGGGAGGCACTGAATGTCATGTGCCTAATGAGGTACCTGATGTTAATGCGGTTCCTGAGAATGTGGTTCTTGCCAAAGAATCGGAAGTCGTGGAGCTACAGCATTCCACACGGATCAGGAAGCCAGCTGGAAGACTTAACTTGTAATTTCATGACCTGTGTAAATATTGTAATGTCATGAGATAAATATCGTTGTAAATACGAAATGTACAGAAAAGTTAAAGGGGGAGGAATGTGGTAATTATAGTTTGATAAACATAGGACTGTAGCTTTAAGAATGATCCGGTGTTACAAGATCCCATGATCTGTGTAAGCCAATCAGTTAGCAGCGTGGGAACCTGCAGGGGAGAATCTTTCTTTAGTTGTAGAGTTGGATGCACACGTTTGAGTTTATCTATAAGACAGCTGCTGCTGCTGTCTTGTAGATAAACTCAAATGTGTCCACTAAATAAAGCTGTCTGGAAAATCAACTCTAAAACACTGTCTGTGTGAAGAAAAACTTCCTGATATCAGTGAAAAATTTACCTTCCCCTAATTTGATCCTGTGGCTTCTTGACTTGTTCTCGCAGTTCAATTTAAGGCAGTTTCCAATTTGCGCTTTCTATTCACTTGTCTTTCCCATAGGTCTCTATATGATCTCAGACACCTGCTTTCCAGGATTTAATTGTCTCACCAGTCTTCCCTTTAAAATAAATGGGCTAATGTCTAAGCTAAAATAGTGGGCAGAGGAATGTCACACAAATACATTAACAGTAATTTTTAGATTTATAAGAGTATCTAACATACTACGGGCTCTGACACAAAATACTTTGTTTAATGCTGCTCAATCTCTCTTTCCAGTAGACAAATGGAACCCTGGGGTCTATCTTGGCATTGAGCAATGGTAAAAAATGGACAACGTTAAATCAGCACTCAGTATACATCTTTTCCAAATGTCAACTCTCCTAACTCCAATAAAAATGAAAATGTAAAGCTGTGTAAAGGACAGCTTATCCAATATCACTCATCAGACAGTAACTATTCAAATTCAAAACTTCCCCCTTTATCTATGAAATCGCTCTTCTAAAACTATAAAGTTTGTCTTGGTCGATACTTTGCTTCGATCTCTAGTAATTGTAAATCAGCTCCTCCCCGGTTTTTTGATGCGAGAGGGGGTCACGTCTAAGGTGTGTCTTTCTTTCAGTGGCAGGATTGTCACTGCTGCTCTCCGATTGCATTTTAAACATATCATTTTAATAGCGCCGATAGCTAACTATTAATTCAAGATACAAAGTCAGAAATGCTTAATGTACGGTAGTTTATTCCCTCAGTGTCTTCTCCCCTCCCCTTCCGATTGGGGTATATGGAGAGGACCAGTTGGAGTTAATGTTAGATGGCACAATGATGAAGAAACGAAGGAATTAAACTTATAAATTCTACTCCAGTTACCATTGAGAGACAGTGCAGAGTTGTGCAAATCCAAGATAAAGCAGAATTGTACATAATATTGATGACTTGATGGAACAAATGACCTTTTTCAGTCCCGCCTTTGTCTCACGTTGGCCATCTCCAAAAGGCCAGGATGAGTTATTTGGATTTTGTGCCTTGGTGGTTTTACTAATTGATCAGAATTTCAAAATGAAATGAAAATATTGTTCTAAAGGAGTTATAAATGACAACACTTTTCAAAACTAATAAAATAAAAGCAATAAAATCAGAGAATAACACTGCAAAAGTGCTAAAATATTCTGAAAAACGTGTCATTTCCAATCAGCTCATATTAAACTTTGTCACCCCCTAGTGGTGCTAGTGAGCTTCTGCTAGTAAAGCAAATAACGTTCGTCAGGTGCATGTGATTGGTGGGCTCAGAAACATACATGAAATGCGCTTTCGCCTCTGATTGGCCCCCCAAATGTAATTTCACGTTGGCTGGCCAATTAACAGTCAGCCAGCATGAAACAGGCGCTGAGAAAGCCTCAGCGCTGCCAGGGGGGGGGCAGGAAGAGTGCGGGGCGCTGAGAAAGGTGAGGGTGCAGGTGAGTGCGTCTAGCCAGCTCCCTGAGGGCAGACGGCTGCTGCTGAGCCGTCTCAGGGAGCTGCAGACCCGGGCAGATTGAATGGCAAGAAAAGAATGCACCAAACTGTGTCTGTGCAGCACATTCATGCACCTGACAGCAGAACTCAAAAGACATCAGTCCACAGATTGATTTTTAATTGTATTTCACCCCGGACATTTCATCCCACCCTTGGTCAAAGTTCCAGCGAAAGTGTAAAGGCCGCCTGGCCGATTGGCCCATCCGCCATCTGTAAATGGCCAATCAGGCCCCGTAAAATCGATCTCAAGCTTCCTTAATAGGCATAATTCTCCGTTTAATTGCCAGTGGGCTCACCTCTGACCACCACACACGCTGGCCGAGCAAAATATCAGGTGAGTGACCGATGGTGTGGGGATGTGCACCTGATGTCTTCTCGCACTGTCCGGTCAGGCACATGGCAGCACAGCCAGCGTAAAACTCTGACCCATGGACTGAGTTTCCTCCAGAAGGGGCTGGGGATAAGTTGAGTGGGGGGTGGGTGGGGGTGAGGGTGGCGGGAAAGTAGGGAGGAGCCAGGACACTTTCCTGATACATTCCCACTGCTGGGGAACTTTCCCAGGGACACACTGAGAAGTGGATCAGCCACCTGCCCCTTCAAGGTGGGCAGATAATGAACATTGTTAACGGCCCGATTATGGGTGAATCTTCGGCCTCGCCACTGTTTACCCGCTGGTGGATCAGCCCCACGCTGCTTGCAGAGGCCACTAGCTCAATAGAGGTGGCCTCCCTGCATTAGGCTGGAGGGGGATGGTCATCAGAATCAGAGGCTCCATCTCCCAGTGACAGGACCACAGACAGGAAAGGTCTCTCCCGTTGCCTAAACAATTCCACTGGAGGGGATTCCCCTCCATCGTGAGGGGCCCCCTGGCTCCAAAACCTAAAACCATTTTTCATAATGCCATTATTCGCAGCCCTGAGGGCACCTCCATGTCGTGGTGCCCTCCCAGTTTCCGACCTGCCTCAGCAGCACCCGCCTGGCCTGGTGAGGCTGACGAGACTCCAGAGCTGCCAGTCAGCCCTTTAGTTGGGCTGTCAGCATCGAGAGCCTTCCTGCAATCATTAACAGGGTGGCGAGTGCAGAGACAGGCAGTTAGGAGGCCACCTCACAGGAGATTGTGCCATTGGCCTGGCTGACAGCCAATGGGCCTGATTTTCCTTCGGGTGCCGGGACCCCCGGTGTCAGGACCGAATGATGCCCCCTGACGCCCGAAAGGAAATCCAGCTCATGTTCTTGTACATTTGTTTCTGCTGGGTCAATTTTAACACCACTGGCCCAGCAGAAACTGGGCAGACCACCTTCTTTTCTGAAGCAGGT
The DNA here is from genome assembly GCF_964194155.1 of Cetorhinus maximus. Taxonomy (NCBI): domain Eukaryota; kingdom Metazoa; phylum Chordata; class Chondrichthyes; order Lamniformes; family Cetorhinidae; genus Cetorhinus; species Cetorhinus maximus. Next base: position 665,251 of record NC_135886.1, on the reverse strand, counting down.
AACAAACATACCTGCCTGAAACAGGCAGGGTCCTTCTTTAAAATGCAGATTGGGGTTTTGATGTCAGTGGGACCCGATGGCTATTTTAACTGGTGTGCTTGTGGCCTGACTGCTATTTTGACAAGTGCCCTGAGCGGTTTACAAAAGATTATTTAGGATATATAGCACGGAAACAGGCCATTCGGCCCAACCAGTCCATGCTGGTGTTTAGGGTCTATTGGAGCATCCTCTCATCTTTTCTCATCTAAATCTATCATCGTAACCATCTCTGCCCTTCTCCCTTGTACACTTGTCTAGTTTCCCTTTAAATGCATCTATACTATCACATCAACCATTCATGTGGTAGCAAGTTTCACTGTCTTTGGGTGAAGAAGTTTCTTCTGAATTCTCTGCTGGATTTCTTGGTGACTATCTTTTATTAATGGCCTCTAGTTATGCTTTTCCCCACAAGAGGAAACACTCTCTATGTATTTAGTCTAACAAAACCTTTCATAATTTTAAAGGCTTCTATTCGATCACCGGTCAGCCTTTTTTCAAGAGAAGAGAGACCCAGCCTGTTAACCCTTTCCTGATGTGTGTACCCACACACATTTCTAGTATCTTGATTGTAAATCTCCTTTGTGCCTTCTCCAGTACCTCTATGTCCTTTTTATAATAGTGACCAGAACTGCACGCGGTACTCTATGTGTAAAGTCACAGTTCCACATCAACGTTGTTGACTTTGCAATGGCCTAGCAAGTCACTTAATTGTATTAAACTGCTACAAAGAATAAACTCTTTACCTAACAGCATTGGTAGAGTCACGGTGACCACACAGGCTGCAGTGTCTTAAGAAGAAGGCCCACCTTCTCAGGGCAAATGAGAATGACCAATTAGTGCCAGCCTTGCAGCAATGCCAATGTCTTTTGAATGAAAGTGCTGAATTAAGCACTTGGCTTCAGAACCTCTAACTTCCAGGATATTACGTCTGAGTTTGACAAGTGCACAGTATTAACATGTTAATTAGTTAAAATGCTTTAGTTGGGATCTTTGAACAACACCCTCGTGTGGATCATTCAAAGTGTGTATCAGTCTGAGAGGAACTACTACACAAGAAATTCTGTAAGGAAAATATTTATTATTTTCTGGAATTTGCAGCACATTCGAGCGTAGGAACAAGAGTAAGGCATTGAGCCGCTTGAGCCTGTCCATCCTTTCAGATAGATCACGACTGATTCGTATCCCAACTCCATCCACCTGCATTTCCGTAACCCTTGATACTCCTGCCTAACAAGAAAGTGGGACAGACAAAAGACATCAAAACCATGGGGGTTAGGCAGGTAATGAAAACAGATAAAATTACTGAAGTCAGTGTTCAGACCAGAGTTGTCTGAGAGGGATGAGATATTGTTCCTGGAACTCGCATGAGTTTTATTGGGCTGTATTTCAATGCTGCTATCAGAACTGGCAGAATCTGTTGCTGTTAATTAGCAAAAGGATTTGACTATTGTAGATTTTGATTATCAAAATCAGTAAAAGAGAAATTATCACCATATTGGGAGCCTGCAGAATTACTTAATTCCAGAAGCAATTCCTGAAAACTCTGTTGGACGATCACCATATTGGTTGCGAGGGAGAGTTTTGCTGCAATAAATGTTACACCTGCTGCAACAGACAGTCACACATTGTGATGTGGGTCTCAATGTACCTTTGATTAATGGGGCAAAACTCTCTTCCCATTGTGGCCTGTTAAGGTACTTGGCACAGCCACAAAATTACCTCTAATTCAACACAAAATTGCCTGTAATTTAGCATTCAGGGGAACTACAAGGATGATGGCTATGAGGAGTGCAGAAGTCAGCAGTGGTGCAGCAAGTGACCCTAATCGGAGGTTAATATAAAGATGTTTTGTTGGGGCAGAGCTTAACCCTTTATTTGATTGCGTTGTGCTTGAGCTGGGAGTCAAAGATGAAAAAAAAAAGGCATCGGTTTCTCCACAATAATCCCTTTCCTCTTAAACATGGCAAAAATTCATCCAGAAATTTGAAGAAAAAATAAACTGTGACAATGCTGCCACGATGGTTAAATTATCCAGCCATCATTAGACCTTGCTTTTTAATATAAATATGTGTTAAATATGTCAGTCTTGGTTCAGATGTGTTTTCAAACCTTTAAGTCAGAACATTCAAAGTCACACCCCAGAGGCTTGGTTACATAATCTAGGCTGTGGCTTCAGTACAGTACTGTGTGAGCACTGTATTGTTGGAGGTGCTGATATTAAACTGAAACCCTGCCTCTTCTCTCAGATGGATCTAAAGGGTCCTATGGGACTACATGATGAGCAGAGGAATTCTCCTGGTGTCTGGGCCAGCATTTGCCCATCAGTCAAAGCCAATTATCTGATCAATTACTTCATTGCTGTTTGTGGGATCTTGCTGTGTGCATATTGGCTGCCGTATGTGCATATATTACAACTGTGATTGTAACGTATTGACCCTTAAGTGTGTTTGATCATTGTAAGAACAACTTAAGCTGACATAACAGTGCAAGTTCTTTCTTTCTAAAATGTCCAACAAGGAAATTCAAATAGCAAAGCCTCTGAAATCTCACCTACATTGCAAATTACTGTCTGTCTCTAGGAGGCAGCAGAGACTAACACATCTGACTTTGAACTAACCAGTGATTCAAGAAAAATGGCTCTTGCATTCCCCCTCTCAGCCACAAGAGCGCATGGTATAGTTAATTCTCAAACAGTTAGAGATCACACTCCAGAATGGTTCAAACAAATCATAAAATATTCCATCTTGTAGCTTGCCCCATGGATTTCAAAACCAACTTTGTGAACAGAATGTGCAATCAGTTCGACTGCATTAAACAATTCAATTTACTTTCTCTGATCCTCGGCTACGTTTCTGCTGTTAACTGTTTCAAATCAGTTGGTGTTAAAGTGCATGATTTAGCGTGACACACAATAGCTTGCATTTATATACCACCTTTAATGTGGGTAAAACATCCCAAATCACTTCACAGGAACATTATCCAACAAATTTTGACACCAAGGCGATATTAGGACCTGACCAAAGAGGCAGGTTTAAGGAACATCTTAAAGGAAGAGAGGTAGACAGGTGGAGAAGTTTAGGGAGGGAATTCCATTTCTTAGGGCCTGTGCAACTGTAATTTCTTTAATATTCTGCTAGGAATAAACTACATTGTCCTTACTTATTTTCCAAAAAAAATGGTTTCAGATGTTGGGAATCGGAAACAAAAACAGGAAATGTTGGAAGTACACAGCAGGTCAATATCTGTAAAGAGAAAAGAGTCAGGCATATACCATTCATCAGACTGGTAGGCACTGGAAATGTTAACCTGTCCTTTGTCCTTACAGTCTCTAGCTGTGTTTCCAGCATTTTGGAGATAAAATTTCAGAAATTTACAATAGTGTAAAACAGTGATAGCAAGTGCGTAGCCCCTTTTATACTCCACTTGATTTTAAATTGGACAGGGTGTGAAACAGACAGACAACTTGCTTTCGCCAGTTACACCCTGGGATGTGTTCCACCCCCTTTCTGTTATTATTTCCTTTTGTCCTGTAGAAGATCCCAGTGTCTTCTTTTGTATTTTCACCCAATCGTACTTCATCTACTCACAGAGTGATCAGTCATCATCTTCAAGTGAAATCTTGGACCTGTGTCTGGCTGAGCTACAAAAGGTAGGCACTGTGTCCAATTCTCAGCGTCAGAGTGATCTCCTTGACCCATATTGGTCACCTGAGGGAGTTTAGATTTTTTTTTCCCTTCAAATAGGCCTGGGCTTTTATCTGTTTTCTGCCTCTTCCAGGAGATCACCAGGTTTCTTTTGGGTGGAGAGTGTATATATTATGGTGCACAAGGGCAAACTGGGTTGGCAATTCTTTACCTGCGCCTCATTGCTCCTGTGCTGCGATGGTACAAAAAGCTGTTCTATTCCACGATCTAAAAAAGATGACAAATTTCTACATCCTATGCTAAAATAGCATTCTGTATATTGGATCCTCCTGTTTCTCTAGTGCCATGTACTTTTACCATCGTAATGCTGGTCTGTGTGTGTACAAATTGGCAGCAACTCCAGCTGAGATTTAAGTGAGGCTGCAGGTCAGGGCAAGCTTGAGTAAACCTAGGAATGCTAGTAATAATAGTCTACTTCAGGACCCCTCTCTGTGAGGTACCAGGGTCCTGTTTGCTCCAGATAATGCATAAGAAACAAAAAGCAGAAATGCAAGTGCAGTGTTTCCATCACCAATTTGACCTTTGTAACCCACCAGTGTCAAGGCTCATGCAACACCTAAAATTAAGTTGAAAAATCCCCCAGGGCACGTCACATAGATTTCTGTGTACTGCTTTTCCCCAGTGGCAGACACTGAACTCTTGTGCTGAAATAAAGCCTGGCCATTGTATTTCTTGCCTTTGAGAAGCCTTTTAAGTTTATTTTGTGCCTTTACTCGCTGTCCCTAGACCAGTGGTTCTCAAACCTTTTCATCGGCGGACCACTTAGTCTGGCAAAAAGACCTAACCTTACCTCACCTGTTTTCACTTGTCACCACAAAAGCACTCATCAGAATTAATAGAAAATCATGGAAGCTCTAAAAATGAATTCAACATCCAAAAAAATCTCATTCAAAGCAGCCCTCAGCTTTCTGGATTTCAGGGAGTTGTGTCAATGGTGGTGTCAAATGCCTATCCATGTTAATAATTGATGTGCTGATCTGCCACATAAACACAGGCAAAGACCATTGGGCCGAATGGCCTGTTTCCGTTCTGTGCACTCTATGTGATATGTATACATCCCACTTACTCCTTCCAGAGAAGGCAGCCAATGCTCCTGGGCGTCATTTCTCAATGAATAACTCCATCACTTCGCTCTTTTTGCTACCGGTTTCAACTCTCACTTCCCTTTACTGTCACAGCCAGGCAAGATTAGCCTCGACCGTGTGTAAGGGGGGATTCACTCACTGCGGGGACTCACCCCCACACTGCAATTTACTCATAGGTTGACCTCAAGCATTGCTTACTGTAATGGAGGCTGATTCAGCCTGGGCAGGAGGCTGGCAGCAGCTGCATTGTTTATGTGGGCAGAACACCATTGAGTGACTGATATCAGCCCACCCACAGTTAATATTCAGATCTGGCTGTCCTTTAAGCAGGTATTTTATTTTCTATTTAGGTCACTGAATTGAAACAAAAAGCGGGAAGCTTTGCTGTGTCTACTATTTGTGGCCAAATCAGAAATGCTTGTAGAAAGAACACGTACAATTTTGCAATTTATGACACCAAATTATTTTGTACCAGCAAACACACATAAATATTGAGTTAATACTAACTTAAAAAGCTCTTGTTGTTTTTCTTGAGCATTTTTGCATTACTAACTGAATTATTGGCCCAGATACACATCACACTGTGTCTGCAACAAACCCAAGAGAGACCCAACCCCTCACAGATTCAGCTTATGTTGAATTAAATTTTCTCAGTCATTCTCCCCCACTTGCCTCTCCTGGAGGCGTTGAAGACTAAGTATCTGTTTGCAGTTCCACGTCATTAAGAGAATTGGAAACAAGTGTGTATTCAAAAGAGCAAACTTTGTGCAAAGGCTTGAAATAGTATCAGGCAAAGGTTTGTGCTGTGCTTGTTGAGGTTTACAATAAATGTGTGCAGTAGTGGTGGGCACACACCTTAACCTTGTTCCTGAGAGTATGACCATCCGGTTTATATGCATCAAAAACAAAAAGAGCTGGAAAAACTCAGCAGGTCTGATTGCATCTGTGGAGAGAGAAACAGAGTTAATGTTTCGAGTCCGTATGACTCTTCTTCAGAGCTATGGATGTAGATGGCCATTTTTAGCTATTTGATCTTGAAGGCAGTAAGTGACTTCCTTATTTAGATTTAGTTCCTCCTGTCCCATGCGGGACAATGGGCAGCAGGACTCCGCCATTGGTATGGTCCATTGCAGTCTCTTTTTCAGCAGCCCAAGATGCATCCTGCTCTAGAAGATCCTCCTTAAATGTACTTCACCAAGTCTTACTTGGCCGGCCCAATCTTCTTCTTCCAACTGCTGGTGTCCATTATACTGACACTCTGGAGGGGTGTAAATCCAGGACAGTAAATACATGACCTGCCAGCCTCATTGGTCTATCTGTCACAAGGCCCCACAGGGACCTCTCACCAGTCCACTTTGGCACTTTCTCGTTGGTGATGTTGTCTCGTTATATTATTTCCAAGATCTTACATAGGCAATGCTGGTGAAAGATGCCCAACTTTCATAACACCTTTGCTTTTCTCCTCCATGTCTCCCTGGCACAGATTGTGGTTGGGACTACGATGGACATGTAGAGTCACAACTTCATGGCTGTGTTGATGGTGATGAATCCCCACACCATGTGAAGCTGCTGGAAAACCAATGCTGTTTTGCTGATTCTTATGTAGACGTTGATCTCTACATCACCCTCCTTGAAGATGTGGCTTCCTAGATAGGGGAAGTGGTTGTCATCCTCGATGTTCTGTTGCCCGATGGGGGTGGTGGGCTGATGACAGTCAAGTTCAATTTGCCTTCACCTGATGTGTCCACATTTCCAGCAGGAGCAGGAGTCATGGCTGGACCTTTCCCTTTGCTAACCCTGGGATGATGAGGCTGTTAGATTTTATATCTCACATCTATGCAGAGATGATATTACTTTCTATATGTGCGAGAACTTTGTTTATAGTACTTGAAAATATATTTGCAGCCACAAAATGCCTGAACTCATGCTTACAGCCCAGGATTCTAGCTCTTTCTACAGTTTATTGACTTTCCTCTGAGTCCACACTCAGGCTTAACTAGTCAAGCACAGTGAGCATCAATAGTAAACAGACTCAGATAATCATACATAGAACAATTGAACACCACTGAGGCTAATTGTAGAGCTCCAACCATCACCTCTGCTGAACCCAATTAGCTCCATGCAGCCCCCAGATCAAACTAAGGACTATCTTGGTTTTGGATGGCTCAGTTACTCACTGGATAATCTCACTGACCCACCAGAGGGCCTATCATTTTATAACCTCACATTACTTACAGAAGGTGGCAAGGAATCCATTTCTCTGCAGGTATTATTTCTGTCACTTATCCACTGCTGCCAAATGCCCTCCCTGCTATTACTGTAAAAACTGCCTGACTGCAATTTCCCTTCAGGGCCTATAACTGCGATGAAGAAGCAACTTGCATTGATATGGCCAACATATCCATGGGACATCCCAAAGGATTTTGCATCCAGTGATATATTCTTGGGGTGTACCTGTTGTTATGTAGACCCAGAATAGAAGCTGAGTTGGCAAGAAGCAGTCTCTCCCAAATAGAAAATGAGATGAATGATCAGTGAATTGATGTTAGGGGAAGCCAGCCTTGGCATTGTGGGAAATTGCAGCTCTTCTTCAAATAAACTCCATAAAGCTCAGGTGAACAAGTAGATAGGACCTCAATTTAACACGTTGTCCAAAAGAAACAGCGTGGGGAATTCCCTCAGGGTGAGTTGCACAGCTTTTATGTGCACCAACTAGAGGGATATTTATAACAGATTTGCTGCACAGAGACGGGTCATTCAGCCTAACAGGTCTATGCCAGTGTTAATGCTCCACACTTACCTTCATTTACATTTCTGCACCTACCCCCATCAACATATCCTTCTGTTCCTTTCACCAGTGTATACTCATGTAGATTTCCCTTAAATGCATCTTTGCAATTTCTCTCAGCCACACCTTGTGCTGGTGACTTACACGTTCTAACCATTCTGGGTAAAGCAGGTTCTCCTGAATTCCTGACTGGATTTCATTAAAACCATTTACTTGTTTACACAAGGGTTTCTTCGGGCAGCTAATTTGCCTATTTTTTAGAGTAATGATTGATGTAAAACTGGTGTAGTTTTCTGGAATGCCTGGAAATTGGAGTGCAGCCTTTAAAAATACCGTTCAGCCTGTACAGGTGGAACAGAGGCAAGCAAGTAAAGAAGAAATGGTCCTTAGCTCACACCACTGAATCTCAGATAACTGCTGCATATCTCATCAATCATCTTCTCGTCCTTTCCAAGCATGTCTACAGTGGGACCCTCTGAAGCAAGAATAGCCACACAAGGCAGTGTGTTGGAACGCCCAGACACATAAACAAAAACACAAGCATGTTTCTAACTTAGACTTCCAAGTTCTCCCTGAGGAAGTTGAGTGGAGGAAGGCACCAACTCCTGGCGGGTGTCCAAACCAGTCAGGAATGCCACTCATACCACCATAGGAAGAGGTGGCACTGATGTAATGTCATTAGATTAGCCATCCTGCCGATGAATGGAGACATAGATCAAGGGAGCAGTGAAAATAATGACAGCTTTCATTGGATGAAGCTTTTGATACTATTCCTGATCCTGTCATAAGTGAATCCAAGTCTGTATAGCTGGCCCAGTTGTAACGGTTGTTAGTCAAACATCCCAGATTCTTTGGGGTTCAAAACAACACCTTTTAAATCTCAGTCTATGTTACCACGAGTATAGAATTGTAGAATCCTACAACACCGAAGGCAGCTATTCAGCCCATCATGTTTGTACTGGCTGTTTGAAAGTACGACCCAATTAGTACCACCTCTCTGCTCTTTCCCCATAATCTGGCAAATCCCTCCTTTTCAATTATATACCCAACTCCTCTTCGGAAAGTTGCCATTGAATCTTCTTCCATCAGCTTTTCAAGCAGCGCATTCCAAATCGCTGGATAAAATCACTACATCGCTGCACACACTTGATTGAAACTTGTTAGATCCTGAGGGGTCTTGACAGGGTCGATGTGGACAGGATGTTTCCTCTTATGGGCAAATCTAGTATTAGGGACCACTGTTTAAAAATAAGGGGTCGCCCATTTAGGACAGCGATGAGGAGAAATCTTTCCTCTCAGAGGGTTGAGTGTCTCTGGAACTCTCTTCTCAAAAGGCAGTAAGAGAGTCTTTGAATGTTTTTAAGGCAGAGATAGATAGATTCTTAATAAGCGGGGAGGGGGTGAAAGGTTATCGAGGGTAGACGGGAAGGTGGAGTTGAGGTTATAATCAGATCAGCCATGATTTCAATGAAAGGCGGAGCAGGCTTGAAGGGCCAAGAGGCCCATGTCTGCTCCTAATTCGTATGTTTTCATGTAAAAAACTCTCTCCTCACTTGTCCCATGGATTATTTTTGCCAATTATCTTAAATCTGTGTTCTCTGGTTACTGACCCTCCTGCAAATGGAAACAGTTTCTTCTCATTTACTCTAGCAAAGCTTCTTTATAATGTTGAATAATACATGGAGAGTGTAAAAGCAGAAAAGTCCAAGCTAATGCATGTTGAATCAGAGCACTTGTGCCAGTAGATGGAACAGGGTAACATTGGATCAGGGTAGGCCTTTAGGCCCTTAGGCCTGTTCTGCCATTTAATAAGATCATAGCTGACCTGTATCTCAAATCTGTCCACGTGTCCTGGCTCCATAGCCTTTTCCCACACTTCCCCCACCCTTTGTGTGAAGAAGCATTTTCCAACTTCTCCCCTGAATGACTCTGCTCTGATTTTAAGATTATGTCCCCTTGTCCTAAACACCACCAGCAGCAGCAAAAGTTTCTTTCTATCTACCTTTTTAATTCCTTTCAAAATCCCAAAAATCTCAATCAAATCTTTCTGTATTCCAGGGAATACAAGCCTAGTTTATGTGATGTCTCCTCATAATCTAACCCTTGGAGTCCTGGGAATATCCTAGTGAATCTGTGTTACCCTCCTTCCTTTCCAAGGTGCTGTGCTCAGGAAGGGCACTAAGGGGCTTGGGGAAAGTGATTTAATGAGAGGAAGCAAAGCTGAAACAGCTTCTGCCTGAATAATTTGCCACATTCATCCACTGAAGAAATTCACTCCAGCACCTCCAACAGCACCATAGTAGCACAATACTAAGTGTCAGCTTAGATTATGTTCTTAAATGCTGGAATAGAACTTGAATCTACAAGGTTCTGACTCAAGGGTGTTACCATTCAGTCAAAATAACATTAATTATCCTTTTGCTACCCAGCAGCAAATTTTATGCTTGGAAGATGTTAAGAAAAATAAGCAAGTAATTTTTTAAAACGATACATGATATATTCCATTAAAGTCACTGGCAGTGCATTTCAAACTGTAACTCAGCCTCAAGGTCACAATGACATTGCTGAATCAGTCTAGTTAGTTTATGACATCAACTGAAATGCTTGCTTGAATTGAAGCTTTTGTAGCACATTACCAAAATCTGTTGTCCTTTCTAAAAGGTTGATCTGTACCATATTGAGACTTTAAAATGGGAGTGAAGAGAATGATAAGAATTACAGAATTGGATAAGTTGATGTATGCTACTTACACTTTGAGGAGAACTATTTAACTTGCAGCCAGACCAATAAGGTTCCTTTTAGGCTGTAGTGCCAGTCTTGGCAAGTCTTGTGAATCAATTCTTCTTCTTGAGCTCTCTGCCCAAAAGCAGGTCCGACCCTCAGTGCGCAATCTTCACCAGTAGTAGGGTAAGGAGACAGGTGCCAAACCCACCTCAGCCAATCGAACCCCATGCTGTTAGCACTAATTGAGCCAACCAGTCCCCTGAGGAGTCCTAGTTTTGTGGTAATATACATTTTTATATGCAGGTTGTAGCCTGGAGCTATGGATAGCGATGGTAGAGGCTCCAATTTCTTTCTATCACGTTGCTGACCTGGAATCTCTTCTGCTCTTACTGCCTGCCATTGGCATATGTTGGAAAGATTTACAAGTTGATACTCAACCTGTTTGGCCAGGTTATGAACACACCTTCCTTAGCCATCAAGTCCTGGAGTGGGACTTGAGAGGTCCTGGCTCATAGGCATGAACGTGACCCCCACTGCGCCACAAGTGAACCAATTTGAAGGCAGCATATTCACTAAGATAAAAGCAAGTTCACTAGTTCTTCTGGAGAGGTGACTACCTTGTTTCATCTCCTCTGGCCTTAGAGAAATGTCTTTCTGGGAGGATAATCGGATAACGCCCTCAAACCTTGTGCTGCCTGCTAATTTAAATGGTCGTGGACAACAGCTTAGTGCCAAACGTGATGTTGAGAGGCTACACACCTCAGCAGGGTGTCGTAGTTTGTGCAGCCACTTCAATCTAGCCTGCACTACTTAAAGCCAGACAGCACTTCTTAAAGAGGAGGTGCATTCTGGCTGCAGCAGGTGCTGGAAGTGTCAGATGTGCAGTTGGACAGGGAGCATACTAGAAGGTTCTCTTACACAGCACTACAGATGTTGGTGCAGGAGGCGGACAAGAAGACAGGTGTCCTCTATCCACAAGGGGTCAGGGGAGTCTCCAGACAGACAATAAGAAGGCAGTGGGAGTAAACAGTATTTGTGGTTGGCCGTGTAGTCTATAGGACCAATGTGCAATACTGGAAGAAGTTCATTGACCTCACATGAGTATTCAAGGTCAGTGAATGCACTTTCAAATGCCGTATCCTTACACATGAACCACAAGCATATCACTTATTTTTGCCTCCGCTTTCACTTATCCATCCCTCTCCTGAAGATGCTGGCCTATCACACATGTGAAGGAATATACATACAGTCAGCAGCTACCATCATCAACAACAACAATTTGTATTTATATAGCACCTTAACATAGTAAAGCATCCCAAGGCACTTTACAGGAAAACTATTAAACAAAGATTGACACCGAGCCACTTAGGAGATATTAGGACAGATGACTGATGACAAAAACTTCACCTGGGTTGTCTTATGAGGAAAGGTTGGACAGACTAGGCTTGTATCCGCTGGAGTTTAGAAGAGTAAGAGGCAACTTGATTAAAACATGTAAGATTGTGAGGGGTCTTGACAGGGTGGATGTGGAGAGGATGTTTCCTCTTGTGGGAGAATCTAGAACTAGGGGGTCACTGTTTAAAAATAAGGGGTCACCCATTTAAACCAAAGATGAGGTGAAATTTTTTCACTCAGGGGCTTTGTGAGTCTTTGGATCTCACTTCCTGAAAAGGTAGTGGAAGCAGAGTCCTTGAATATTTTTAAGGCAGAGGTGGATAGATTCTTGGTAAGTGAGGGGGTGATAGGTTATCGGGGGTAGGCAGGATGCAGATTTCAGGTTCCTATCAGATCAGCCATGATCTTATTTAATGGCGGAGCAGGCTCGAAGGGCTGAATGGCCTACTCCTGCTCCTTGCTCGTATGTTCATAAAGAGGTATGTTTTAAGGAGTATCGTAAAGGAAGAAAGAGATGGAGGGGTTTGGGGAGGGAATTCCTGAGTTGAGGGCTCAGGCATGGCCACCAATGGCACAGTGATTAAAATCGGGGGTACTCAAGAGGCCAGAATTGGAGTAGTACATTACCATTTTTCAATGGACATTTCTGCCTGGCTATTCAACTACAGAGGCATCACCATCAAGCCTCATCCAATGTCTGTGCTCAGCATAATTCTAGCAGAATATAGCAATCAGAAACAGGAGCTCTAGCTGACTTTTCTCTCTCCCTAACTGTACACAGGAGACTAGGAGCAAATGTAACACCCCCTAACCTGACCCTGTGTGAGATTGGCTAAATCAGCACAAATCAGGGATGGAATCTGAGATTTCCCTGTTCTGTTTGGTTCAATGAAACATTTCATGCATTTACCAACTGAGCCATGAAATCACCATTAGGATAACAAACATAAAAACGTTTGAAAAATCCCCCCCACCTTCTTAGCCGCCCATCATGACATCTAAATGATTCCAAAGTTTCCACTTACAGGAAATCCTTTCCAATCATTAATCAGTCTTGGTTGTAGTCTCAGAGCCAAACAGTGAATACAGCAGAGAAGGTGGCCATTCGACCCATCGAGTTCATGCTGGAAAGAAGAGCTTTATATTATCAGTTTTCATTTTTTAAAGTCAGGTTGTAATTGTGTTCCTTCTTTCCACTTTATTACAATTTATCTTTTATGTAACCCTCATTTAATATCTTGCACACTTCTAAAAGATCTCCACTCAACCCTCAGTATTACAAAACAATTGATGCGAAATATTCATGAAATAGGTGCATAAACAACACACTCAATGCCGCACTCCCTATTGAATTGATTTGCTAATTAATACCGCGTGAGATTCTGTGTATAATGTAGTAACATTCAGTCAGAAATACTGGGAGTACAGCAGTCCCTGTGTTCCCCACCTGTACAAAAATGAAAGAGATGTGTTTCCTCAGCACACTATATATCTTAGCTTTTAACAAGCACTGTCTGCTGTGGCATCAATAGAGAACCTTATAGGCCCTTCCTGTTTGAGAGGATTTGAGTTGATGCAAGTCAAGCTGTATTTTGTTAGTGCTTTACCTGAGCTGTCAGCAATCACACACTTTGGGCCATTTGTTGCATAGAATAACAAATCGATATGACCAGCTCTGGTGAATGGCTCTTTTGATTTCCCTATGAAATGTGCACTCTCCTATGGTTTCACAGCCTCTCTCTTGTTGACACAGCTGGGAGACGCCATTTCTTTCGTGCTGAGGGGTTGAAATGGGAGCTGCCTCTTTTCACCTGCACAGAAGTTTAAAAAAAAAGTAGCACATTGCAGTGAAGTGATAAACTTATGTTGAACCAAAAGTTTCTTTGTGTGCTAACCTACATAGGGTAGAGAGCACAGCACAGGGGCAATGAAAAACAGCTCCACATTTTCACTTCTAACAAACCCACAACACATATTTTCTTTTTGTAATATTCAGGTCAAACTCAAGGTTTCTTTATTTTTTGCTAGTCTGTATTTAAATTGAGTTGGTGAACTTTTCTCCTTATGACTTGCCTTCGGCTCCGAGAAGCAGTGAAACGAACAGGGGTATTGATTGCTCCATGGATTCCATGGCTATGGTTATGTTACTGGACTAATAGTCCAGGCAAAGTGAATTAAAATCCCATCATGGCAGCTTGAGAAGTTCATTTTCTTTTAAATCTGGTACCAGTCAGACCCCACAAAGCTGTCAGATTGTCATAAAAACCCAACGGATTCACTGATCTCCTTTCGAGAAGGAGACCAACTGTCCTTACTTGATCTGGGCTCCATTTGATTCCAGACCCACACCAACATGGTCGTGCCTTCACTGTCCTCTGAAGTGGCTTAACTAATTATTTGGCTGTATCCGGAGCAACTGGAGATGGAAACTGAGTTGGCCTTTCCTGGCCCCAGTGTCTCAAGGATATATTTTTTTAAAGCGTAAGACTAGACAATGAGTGCCAGTAGGCTATTTGACCATATAAGGAATTTCAGCCGTGCCCAGTGTTACCAGCACCTGAAGCCCACAGACATGGACACCCCATTTATCATAAATAAGAAGCTTAACTGATTTTGACTTCCTTAACTCCAGTGGAACTAACTTAGCACAAACTGGAAAATAAACTTAGCCTTTATGCTTGGTATCAGGTTCCAGCGAATATTGACGAGAGCTGGAACCAGTCAATTAGCTTGTAATTTTTTTATTCATTCATGGGATGTGGGTGTCACTGGCTGGGCCAGCATTTATTGCCCATCCCTAATTGCCCTTGAGAAGGCGGTGGTGTTGACTGATGTAGAATGTTGACTGCTGGTACCTAAATGAGGCCCATGAGTTAGAATAACCCCAGCCTGTTTACTGCTGCAACAGGTCAGTTTCTAACTGCAGTCGTTCACTGTCGCTGGGTCAAAATCCTGGAACTTCCTCCCTAACAATGCAATGGGTGTACCTACACCACATGGGCTGCAGAGGTTCAAGAAGGCAGCTCACCCCCACCTTCTCAAGGGCAACTAAGAATGAGAAATAAATGCTGGCCCAGCCAGCGATGCCCACATCCCATAAATGAATAATTTAAAAAGCCCATGTGATGTAAGTACACCTACATTCCCACTATTGGGAATTGTAAAGACTTTGCTTCCTTAATGGCAGAAGAGAGATGGTATGTGAGTTAGGGTCACTAACAAGGTCCAAAAGATATGGGGTGATTGTAACACTACTCACCAGTGTAAACTGGATGCGTGAGCAGTTAAAATGCATTGGGTTATTTGCCCTAACGGATTACCTGAGTCACTGAAGCCATCCTTGATTTTGGGTCAAGCTATATGGGCAGCTAAGCTGGCCATACAAAACTGGCAGGGTCCACAATGACATATACTAGACTAGAGTCCAACAATGTCATCAGGCCCCAACTATTATTTTAACACTGGCTTCAGCAAGCAAGCCACTGTGGCTTTCTTTGGGGGCCAGGTCAGGCAAGACAAGGCCAACCTTAGTCCACAAGGAAAGTTTAAGCATTCCTGTCTGAATTCCAACACCAACCCCAACCCCATCCCACCAGAACACACACAACCCACCCGACTATTCCCTCCCTTGACATTCAATAGCATTACCATCGCTGAAACCCCAACTAGCAACATCCTGGAGATTACCATTGACCAGAAACAGGACTGGACCAGCCATATAAATACTGTGGCGACAAGAGCCGGTCAAAGGCGAGTAAGTCCTAAAACCCCAAAGTCTGTCCGCCACCTCAACAAACAAAAACAGAAATACCTGGAAAAACTCAGCAGGTCTGGCAGCATCGGCGGAGAAGAACAAAGTTGACATTTCGAGTCCTCATGACTCTTCAACAGAACTAAGTAAAAATAGGAGAGGGGTGAAATATAAGCTGGTTTAAGGTGTGGGGGAGGGGGGGGGTGGTGGGGGGAGAAGTGGGGGGGTGGGGTGTGGTGGTTGTAGGGACAAGCAAGCAGTGATAGGAGCAGATAACCAAAAGATGTCACAGACAAAAGAACAAAGAGTTGTTGAAGGTGGTGATATTATCTAAAAGAATGTGCTAATTAAGAATGGAGAGCAGGACAAGCAAGGTACAGCTCTAGTGGGGGTGGGGTGAAATAAGACTAAAAGGGCATAAAAGTTGTTGAACTCTGTCCGCCACCTACAAGGCACAAGTCAGGAGTGTGATGGAATACTCCCCACTTGTCTAGATGAGTGCAGCTCCCACAACACTCAAGAAGATCAATGCCATCCAGGACAAAGCAGCCCACTTGACTGACACCTGATGCACCATCTGCAACATTCACTCCCTCCACCACTGACAGTCCGTGGCTCCAATCTGATGGTCCGGATGACGTGTGTCCCAGACTGCTGGCCTCGGGGGAGGTGCCAGAGGACTGGAGAACAGTTAATGTGGTCCCGCTATTTAAGAAGGGTTGTAGAGGTAAGCCAGGGAAATACAGACCAGTGAGTCTCACGCCAGTGGTAGGGAAACTATTGGAGAAAATTCTGAAGGAGAGAATCTATCTCCACTTGGGGAGGCAAGGTTTGATCAGGGATAGTCAGCATGGCTTTGTCAGAGGGAGGTCATGCCTAACAAATTTGATTGAATTTTTTGAGGAGGTGACCAGGTGTGTAGATGAGGGTAGTACAGTTTAGTGATGTAGTTTATATGAATTTCAGCAAAGCCTTTGACAAGGTCCCACATGGGAGAATGATAAAGAAGGCAAATGCACATGGGATACAGGGTAATTTGATAAGGTGGATTCAAAATTGGCTTAGTTGTGGGAGACAGAGGGTGATGACAGAAGGCTACTTTAGTGGCTGGAAGCCAGTGTCCAGTGGCGTACCACAGGGCTTTGTGATGGGTCCCCTATTATTCATCCTTTATATAACCAACATAGATGACTATGTGGGGGGTAGGATTAGTAAGTTTGCGGATGACACAAAGATTGGCCTGGTGGTTAACAGTGAGGTTGAGTGTCTTGGGCTACAGGAAGACATAGATGGGATGGTCAAATGGGCAGACAAGTGGCAGATGGAATTTAACCCTGAAAAGTGTGAGGTGATACACTTTGGAAGGAGTAATTTGACAAGAAAGTATTCAGTGAACAGCATGACACTAGGAAGTTCTGAGGAACAAAGGGACCTTGGCATGCGTGTCCATAGATCTCTGAAGGCGGAGGGACATGTTAGTGGGGTGGTGAAAAAGGCATATGGGACACTTGCCTTTATCAATCAAGGCATAGATTACAAAAGTAGGGAGGTCATGTTGGAGTTGTATAGAACCTTGGTGAGGCCACAGCTGGAGTACTGTGTGCAGTTCTGGTCGCCACATTATAGGAAGGATGTGATTGCACTGGAGGGGGTGCAGAGGAGATTCACCAGGGTGTAGCCTGGGATGAAACATTTAAGTTATGAAGAGAGGTTGGATAGACGTGGGATGTTTTCTTTGGAGCAGAGAAGACTGAGGGGCGACCTGATCGAGGTGTACAGGATTATGAGGGGCATGGACAGGGTGGATAGGGAGCAGCTGTTCCCCTTAGTTGAAGGGTCAGTCACGAGGGGACACAAGTTCAAGGTGAGGGCCAGGGGGTTTAGGGGGGATGTGAGGAAACACTTTTTTACCCAGAGGGTGGTGGTGGTCTGGAATGCGCTGCCTGGGAGGGTGGTGGAGGCGGGTTGCCTCACATCCTTTAAAAAGTACCTGGATGAGCACTTGGCACGTCATAACATTCAAGGCTATGGGCCAAGTGCTGGTAAATAGGATTAAGTAGGTAGATAAGGTGTTTGTCACATGTTGGTGCAGACTCGATGGGCCGAAGGGCCTCTTCTGCATTGTGTGATTCTGTGAGCTACAAGATGCACTGAAGTAATTCAGCAAGGCTTCTTCAACAGCACCTTTCAAAGCCATGGCCTCTACCAAGGGCAAGGGCAGCAGATGCATGTGTTATGGCCACTTGAGAAGGGTTAAAAATGACTCCCCTAGTTTATCATTCCAAGTCTGACCATAATTGGCTTTTTTTGGGAATTTAGAAGGATGATGATATCCAGTCAATGTCTGTGTTTAACCATTTACATGCTCATTGCAAAGAAGAAAATCAGGCAGGCTTTCTTGAGTTTAAAACAGAGAGGTTTGTTTTTACTGAGTTAATTAACCCACCCAGGTAAAGATACAAAAACTATTGAAAAAGTGAAATCACGGATGCACAATTTACAAGTTATTCTGTACTTTATTGCCCAAGTATGTCCTGTACACAAAAAGCAGGACAAACCCAACCCGGTCAATTACCATCCCATTGATAGGGGAGCAGTGGCCTTGTATTGTCACTGGACTGGTAATCTAGAGACCCAGGGTAATTCTCTGGGGACCTGGGTTTGAATCTCACCACAGCAGAATGGTGGAATTTTAATTCAACAAAAAATCTGGAACTAAAAGTCTAATGGTGACCTAGAAACCATTGTTGTAAAAACCCATCTGGTTCACTAAGTTCTTAGGGAGGGAAATCTGCTGGCCTACATGTGACTCCAAACCCACAGCAATGTGTGGTTGACTCTTAAAATGCCTTCTGAGCAAGGACAATTGGGCAATAAATGCTGGTCTAGCCAGTGATGCCCACACCCCATGAATGAATAAAAAATAATCAGTCTACTCTGGGTCATCAGCAGTGCTATCAAGTGGTACTTGCTTAACAATAACTTGTTCACTGATGCTCAGTTTGGGTTCTGCCAGGGCCATTCAGCTCCTGACCCCTTTACAGCCTTGGTCCAAATGGTTGTGGTTGTTGGAGGTCAGTCATCTCAGTTCCAGAACCTCACTGCAAGAGTTCCTCAGGGTAGTGTCCTTGGTCCAACCATCTTCAGCTGCTTCATCAATGATCTTCCTTCCAACATGAGGTCAGAAGTGGGGATGTTCACTGAAGATTGCACAATGTTCAGCACCATTTATGACTCCTCAGCTACTGAAGCAGTATCCAAACACAACAAGACCTGGACAATATCCAGGCTTGGGCTGACATGTGGCAAGTAACATCTGTGCAACACAAGTGCCAGGCAATGACCATCTCCAACAAGAGATAATCTAACAATCGCCCCTTGACATCCAATGGCAGTACCATCACTGATTCCCCTACTATCAACATCCTGGGTGTTACCATTGACCAGAAACTGAACTGGACCAGCCATATAAATACTGTGGCTACAAGAGCAGGTCAAAAGCTAGGAATCCTGTGACGAGTAACTCACCTCCTGACTCTGCAATGCCAATCCACCATCTACAAGGCACAAGTCAGGAGTGTGATGGAATACCCCCCACTTGCCTAATGAGCAGCTCCAACAACACTCAAGAAGCTTGACACCATCCAGGACAAAGCAGGCCGCTTGATTGGCACCACATCCACAAACATTCACTCCTTCCACTATCGACGACACATAGAAGCAGCAGTGTGTCCCATCTACAAGATGCACTGCAGAAATTCACCAAGGCTCCTTAGACAGCACCTTCCAAACCCACGACCACTATCATCTAGAAGGACAAGGGCAGCAGATAGATGGGAACACCACCACCTGGAATATCCCCTCCAAGTCACTTAGCACCCTGACTTGGAAATATATCGCCTTTCCTTCACTGTCGCTGAGTCAAAACCCTGGAACTCCCTTTCTAACAGCACTCTGGGTGTACCTACACCAAATGGACTGTAGCGGTTCAAGAAGGCAGCTCACCCACCACCTTCTCAAGGGCAACTAGGAATAGGTAATAAATGCTGGCCCAGCCAGCGAAGCCCACATCCCGTGAATGAATTTTTAACAAGTTACTTTCTTAGCCAAATTAAAGTTCAATGCTGAAAGGTAACAAAACTATGAGAGTTCATTGTTTATGAGTCCTTTTCTAGTATCTGTAGCTGAAGCAGAAATTTCTCCATGGTGATCTTGAGATTCAGTGGAGTTGAAGCCCACGTAAAACTGCAATTGCTGGAGACAATTTGTTTTTGAAAATGTAAACCGTCTTTCTCAGAAGTAAATGATTTTTTGACCTTTTGATGAAAAATTCTTTATCTCTGTGCTGGATTTTAAAACTATATGAGATAGGGTCTCAACTTGGGAGAGATGAGAAGGGAACTTGTTACTGCTGCATTGGCAGCTTTTCCAGGCTACTGTTTCTGCTGTTTGCTGCTGTACTCAAAGGAGATTTGAAAAATGGTTACTCCAATGACATGACTCTCCCTCCCCATATTGATTTCAGAAGGTATTTGCTTAGTTAATTTTTGAACTGACTGTGGCAGTTGTTTCATGGCCAGGGTGATTGTGTAATGCCTCAGCCATTAACCCCTGAATATCCATGATCAATCTTGATGAGATAGGCAGAACACCTTTCCATGTAGCTGTTGTCCTAGTGGACTTTTTATCTCTGCTTGAGAGATAGCCTTATTATCGTGTAAATGTGAGGTCCAGTGCAGCTTCAGTAAATGTTTTGAAGTAGTTCTCAATATCAGCAGGTGCAAAATTCCAGAGAAGGATGTCATAGCATGTCTGAATTGCAATTCACATTGGAACTTTCCAGGAATTGGTCAACTTGCAATACCAGCTATCGGTTGACTTGTAGCAGTCATCTTAAGTCAGTGTCTTTGCTTGTCTCTTCAAAAGTCCTTTTTAGCCAGTTCAATATATGTTTGATGAAATTAAAGATTAAAACCATTCATGCACAAGTCACATCATCATGACAATGGGAACACCACCATCTACAAGTTTCCCTCCAAGCCACATGTCATACTGATTTGGAACTACATCACTGTTCCTTCACCGTCATTTGGTCAAAAACCTGGAATTTCCTTCCTAACAGCACCGTGGGTGTACCTATATGGACTGCAATGGTTCAAAAAAGTGGCTCAGCTTCTCAAGGGCACTTAGGGATAGACAACAAGTACTGGCCTTTCTAGTGATGGCCACATCCTGTGAAAGAATAAAAGAAAAGACCACCCAGGAACCCCCTTCTCCATATCTACCAGCACAGGCCATAATTGGTCAGCTCTGGTTGGAAATTTTCCATGGTCTTCAGCTCCCTTGCTCCCATCATTTTCATTCTCTTAGTGCCCTGCCTTTCCGATTAGAACATAAACAAGTTCTTAATTACCCAACTGTGTGATTCTCGAGTATAACGTTTTTTTGCCCTGGTGGTTCATGCCATTGTGCCGGAGATGAATATTGAATTCCTGGAGACTCCTGTATGAACCTGGAGGACAGGTAACCCTAACCTGCTGTAGAGTGACCATGGGCTGCGCTATTTTCTGATGACCGCCAGTTTCTTCGCTGCCTATTAGCTGCTTGTTCCAGGCAGAATGTTGTCTGCTGGCATCTTAATGAGGCCCATGAGTTAGAATAACCCGGGCCTGTTTACTGCTGCAACAGGTCAGTTTCGAACTTGCTCTGCCAACCATGCCTGAAATTCCAGCCAGAGTTAAAATTGGGATTTATGTTTTATTGGCTATGAGCTGCAGAAAGTGCCAGTTAACATACACTGACAGTGTGGTTATCAATGAGGCCTGCTATTCCCATTGGGCTTAGTGACTGAGAATGACATCGATGATTCCAACACCAAATTCCCAAATGTTCTTCATAACTGAATTATGAAAATGCCACATTCCTTCCCTTCCTTGCTGGAGGCAGGAATCCTTCCATTCCAATCTGATTTTGTTTTAAAATTCATGAGGGTAATGGTACAGAGCCAGAGGACTGCAGCCACCTGTGCTGTACTGTTAGTGTGATCAGGCCTGAAGCGCGAATGCCATTTTCTTTGGTCCAGAATCAACATATTGTACAACAGCTTGTTTGAATATCTCTGCTGCTCTTTCACAGGGTTCACAGGAGCAGAAGTGTCCATCTTCACTGCAACAATGGAAAAGATTTTCCCCCTCTGGTACAGTCCAGAGCATTTCTGGAGCATTCCTTACATATGGAATTTCTTTGGAGAAACCAGTTATAATAGGGAAAAGAATACAGTGAACCGAGAGCAGGGAGAAAGGGAAGAGAGATGGAGGAGTCTGGAGACTCGAACATGAGGTCATTTTGATGGCAGGGAGAATGGGGGCAAAAAGTGGGTATGGAATTTCCAAAGGGCAGAAACACGTTCTGAGTGAAAAGTTGGGTGGGGATGTTAAAAGGGCAGCATTGCTGCAGCGGCCAGTTATACACCCCACCCAATATTCAGTTGTTGAAGGAATTGCTTGTTTTCCATCCCTGCCTAACTCATATTTTACCCACCCCAGTATTAGCTGTGTAGCAAAGGGAGTAAGGGAACTCCACTAACCTGCTTCCAATCCAACCCAACTGAGGCCATGTAAACCATGACTCCAGGCATGTCAGCCACGGTTTGGAGTGGTGTTAAATCTGGTCTGATTTAGGAAAGATGTGCAGGCTGGAAGGGTTGAGAAAAAAATTATGGGCTGAATTTTGACCTCCAATGGGTTGAGGGGGTGTGGGGAGGGATGTGCGGGGGCAGCCGGGAGCGAGCACGAACCCGATCGGTGCCCCCAGTCAGGGGCGCTCCGCCATTTTACGTGGGCAGGCCAATTAAGGGCCGCCCAGCGTGATGAAGGACTGAGCGCTTCCTGTGCGGGAGGTGGTGGGGGGAGAGGATTCCCTAAGTCGGGAGTGCGCTCTTTCGTGTGTAGGTGCGCAAAAGAGCACAGAAATCTTCCTAAGGCTCAGAGGTGCCTCAGGGAGGTTTGTTTAAGTTTAAAATTTCTAAATTAAGTATTTGAAAACTTTTGAAAGATGTCCCCTCATGTGACAGTTTTTATTGAATTTTTAAACACTTCACGAAACCTCATCCCGCCCGTGGATGAGGTTGAATGAAAAATTTGAACGCCACCTGGGCTCTTCACCTGTCCACCCGCCAACCTTAAGGTTGGATGGAAAGCTCATTTAGTTGTTGAAATTAGTTTTTAACAGGTCTTAATAGGCCCTTGACAGTTCGATGGGTGCACAGCCGACTCAGCTGCACGCCCGCCAAACTGAAAATCTGAATGACGCGCGGTGATGTCGGGACGCCTGCCTGATGTCACCACATGTTAATTTACGTGTCGGCGAGCGGGCCCCACCCCCACTCACTGACTGGAGATTTCAGCTCTCTGACAATGTCTCCAGGAATGAGGGACTTCAGCTACATGGATAGATAGGAGAAGCTGGGGTTGTTCTCCTTAGATAAGAGAAGTTGAGAGAAGATTTGATAGAGATGTTCAACATCATGAGGGATCCAGACAGTGTAGATAGATTACATAGATTGCATAGAGTGTACAGTACAGAAGCAGGCCATTCAGCCCAACTAGTCTGTGCTGGTGTTTATTCTATAAATCTCCTCCCATTTCATCTGTCTCATTCAGCCTTTCAGCATATCTTTCTATTCCCCTTTCTCTCATGTACTAGTCTGATTTCTCTTTGAAAGCATCTTTGCCTCAGCCGCCTCCCTGTAGTCACAAATTTCACATTCCATCCATGTTAAGGTGTGATCTAACTGAGGGAGTAAAAAATGATCAAAAGGAGTTGAGATCGAAAGAGTGTATAGAGAGGAGTTATTTCCTCTGGCCAGTGAGTCCAGAACAAGGAGGCATTATCTGACAATTAGAGCCTGGTTATTCAGGAGTGATATCAGCGAGCACTTCTTTACATGATCAATCATGGAACAGGCTGGAAGGGCTGAATGGCCTACTCCCATTCCTGTTCTTTGTTGTTGCAAACGCAATACACCGATCAGCCATTATAAATGGAGAAACTCCAATTCATTAGAAAGAAATCATACAAAGTTTACAGCACAGAAGGAGACTACTTGGCCCATCATGTTTGCACCAGCTGAAAAACTAGCCACCAGCCTAATTCCACAAACTGTTTCCATTTGTTGGAAGAGGTGAAAACCAGAGGACACTGGTTTAAGATGTGACCAAAAGTGTCCTGAGGAAAAACCTGTTTATGCAGTGAATCTGGGATTACTACCTGTGAGTGTGGTGCAGGCAGATTCAAACATGGCTTTCCAAAGGGAATTGGATAAGCTCCTGGAAAAGCCTGCAGGGCTATAGGTAAAGGGCCGGGGAGTGGGACTGGCTAAACTGCTCTTGCAGAGAGCCAGCAGGAACCTGAAGGGCCAAACGGCTTCCTTCTTTGCTGCAACCATTCCATGATTCTACAACGGTTCTGTGAAACGCCTTGGGACATTTTTATTGTGTTTTAAGGGTACTATGTAAATGAAAAATGTTGTTGTTGAGTCCTCCAAGAAGCTGTTTCCAGAGACAGTAGCGGCAGTGCCCCTGTAACACCATTGGCCAATCACTGTAACCGCTGTGGTGATGCCAACTACTTCTGGAAAAAGCTTCATCAGACTGTTTACTCTTGTCCCTCCTGTTTGCTTATCAGCAGAAACAAATAGACATAGGGCTTTAAACACAAAAGCTGAACTGAAAATAGTTTACCCCCTCGGGTGCTTTAAGTGTACTGTGTGCAGCTTAATGAGGGTTTCACTGGTAAAACAGATGGATGCATTATTTCAAACAAAATACACTGAATGATTGTGCCTCCCCACTGCTCTTTGCCAAAACAGTCACCACATAACCAGCAAAGACCAGTGCATTGCAATCAGGTCCATTTATACTTCAAATCCCCACCTCCCCATCACCACAGAAGCATATTTCACATATATCCAACTCCTGAGTAAAATTTGAAACAGTAAACAAAGGCTGTGCTAATTGAAACTTTTGGAGGTCAAGCAACAGGAAACCATTGACCTTCAATTCAAACCTGCATGTTTAGGATCATCCAGCATGTATTTTGTACTGGACAATGAATTACCAATTGCTGGAGCGCCACACGATCAGAGTAGATAAACAACAAGAAAAGCTTGTATTTATAAAAATCCCAAACAGGATGACACCCCATCCACCACCTTCAACATTCACTCCCTGCACCACCAACACACAGTGGCAGCAGCGGGCACCTCATACAAGATGCATTGCAGCAACTCAACAAGGCTTCTTCGACAGCACCTTCCAAACCCACAACCTCTACCATCTAGAAGGACAAAGGCTGCAGACACATGGAAACACCACCACCTGCAAGTTCCCCTGCAAGGCACACAACACCCTGACTTGGAAATATATCGCTGTTCCTTCACTGTTCCTGGGCCAAAATCCTGAAACTCTCCCCCCTAACAGCACTGTGGGTGCACCTACACCATGTGGTCTACAGCACCACAATCTTCTCAAGGGCAATTAGGGATGGGCAATAAATGCTGGCCCAGCTCACATCCCATGAATGAATAAAACAAAACAAGGAGATTTTATAGCAGGTGACCAAAACCTTGGTGAAAGAGATAAGAAACATCTTAAAGGAGGAGCAGGAGGTAGAAAGGCTGAGTGAGGGAATTTCAGAGGCTAGGGCATAGGTAACTGTTGCCAGTGGAATAAACCAGCACTCTAAATGGGCATTTTCCCTAACTGTGTCAAGGTACAGATTTCCGGTCTGTAGCAGTTCTCTTATGTTCAGCAGCATCAGGTTTTCCCTTAAGTGGATCTCAAATTCCTTATGTGTTTTGATTGTAAGGGTCATAGGATCTATTGAAGCAGAGCCTAAAGTTTATCTTTATGCCAATACTTAGTCATTTGTAAAAGAAAAATAGACTTACATTTATACAGTGATTTACACATGTCTCAAAGTATTTTACAACCAACAAAGTCCTTTTGAAGTGTGGTTACTGTTCTAATGTAGGAAACACAGCAGCCAATTCGCGCACAGAAAACTCTCACAAACAGCAATGTGATATGGCCAGATAAGCTATTTTTGTGATGTTAACTGAGGGATAATTATTGGCCTGAACACCAAGGATAACTCCCCTCTTCTTCAAAACAGTGCCATGAAATCTTTTACACCTGCTTCAGAGGGCAAATAGGGCCTCAGTTTATCACCTCATCCAGTACAACACTTCCTCAGTACTGCTCTAGATTGTCAGTCTTGATGTTTTTGTGCTCTAGTCCTGGAGGGGGACTTGAACCCACAATCCTGAGGCTCAGAAGCATGAGTGCTACCAACTAAGCCACAGCATTAGATTAGAGTGTTAGTATATTTCAGATTGTGTGTATGATGATGTGGGTGGTTTGGAACAATTACATCTCATTTTACGTGAGCTACATGTTATACTCTTGTACCTCCCCCTGTGCATTTCTCCTATCCTCTGATCAAAACAAGTTCAGTCACAACAACAGGAAATTGTTAAAAACAAAAAACTACTGCGGATGCTGGAAATCCAAAACAAAAACAGAATTACCTGGAAAAACTCAGCAGGTCTGGCAGCATCGGCGGAGAAGAAAAGAGTTGACGTTTCGAGTCCTCATGGCCCTCCAGCAGACCTGCTGAGTTTTTCCAGGTAATTCTGTTTTTGAACAGGAAATTGTGACTGATTGAGAGTTACCTGTAGTTTCAGCAGCTAACCAGAACATATTGGACTGATTAAAGGGTACCTTTTTTCAAAAAATACAAGAAAAGACACTGACCGAAGATGGCTAGCATCAGTCACCTGAAGTCTGGTAATGTAAGTTGACCATGTTTCTGGAAAGTTCCTATATGGGATTGCACTGCAGATCTGCCCTGACATGTTGCATGGAACTTCACAACTGGGGGGGGTGTCAAAGTCTCCTTAAAAAGGATCTCTTGAAAAGGCATTAAAAATGCAAAGTACTGAAAAAAATGGGAACTGCTAATCAATCAGATACACTCAACAAACGCTCAAAACCCCTTTTGAAGGATGAAATAAGCCCACCGCCTGTTGGTTTGTACTATCATGAAAGATGTCAAAAGTTTCTGAGATGAAAGATCAAAAATGTGATCCCTTGTTCTACAAAAATGGCTGCAAGACATGTTAATTGAATTATTTTCTTAGGCAGAAGTTATAGAGTTGGTTTTGCCAAGCCAGACACAGCAAGAAGTCATCAAAGTCATCTGTAAAAACTGCAGAAGGAAGCAATAAGGTATCTCTCTCTCTCTCTCTGTCTCCAGCCAAGTGCAGTTACCTGAAATTCAGTTCAATTCCAGGATATTAAAGGAAATCAGCTAACATCAAACGGCCACAACATTTAACAATCTGTGCCTCAAGGTCAAGCAAAGGATTTAATCATATATTCTTATAACTTTTATTTGACCTCTAACTTTTCTTACTTCTGAGATCTTTGTGTGTGTGTGTGTGTGTGTTGTTGCATCTTTTATTATTTTTTCTCAGGTTTAGTAACTAATAAACTTACTCTTTCTTTGTCTCAACAAAACCTAGTTTGATTGCCTCCTTAGCAAAAAAGTTGGATTGGAAAAGGCATTTTTGGGAAGAAGAAATTTTAAAAAAAGCCTTGGTTGCAACCAGTTGAGCGGGGCTGAATATGAGGCAGCCAGTTCACTCCTCCTCACTTGGTCACAACACATACAAAAATGAATCAACAGAATATATATGTTGTCAAAAGCTAGTCTCAGGATCAAAGTCCACAACAGGTTTGTGAACAGTTTGATTTAGTCTCATACAGTTGCAGGGAGAGGGTTAGAGTTGGTGATTAGGGAATGGAGGTTTGACAGAGGCCAAATACAATGGCTGCAGTCTTCCCAATATTTAATTGGAGGAAGTTTCTCTTTATTCAGTACTGGATATCAGACAAGTAGTCTGATAATTTAGAAACTTCATCTTATGTATTCAGGATTGATGATGTCTTGCTTCTACTCCAGTTTGATGAGTTCTGAGATGGCTGATGAATCTAATGCGCAATCTGCAGATGGGGCACACACGGTGCATGAAGTGTTGCATAGGTGGGTTATTTGGAGGTTTGTGTGGAGCTGAGGGAGTGGTGTTGATGAGGTAGAACTGGCTGTGGTTAGTGTAGATGTGAAATGTAATGCTGTGTTTTCAGGTGATATTGCTGCTTGGCATTGTACACATGAGAAACAGGAAGAGGAGGCCAAGGATAGACACTTGGGGGACACCAGGCTTAATGGTGTGGGAGTGCAAAGAGAAGCCATTGCAGGTGATTCTCTGGCTGCAGTTAGATAGGCAAGAGTGCAGCCAAGTGAATGCAGTCCCACCCAGCTGGATGAGGGTGGAGGGGCATTGGAGCAGGATGGTTTGTTCAACCACGTCAAAGGCTGCAAACACATGAAAAAGTGAGGAGGAGTGATTTACCTTTGTCACAGTGACACAGTCACTCCACACGCTCACTGCAGGAGGGTGGGTAAACAGAGAATGTGGATTTATGATAACTGCCAAAAGAACCAAAGGAGAGATAAGATTTCTGTTTTACACAGCGAGTTGTTATAACCTGGAATGCACTCCCTGAAAGGGTGGGGAATGCTGATTCAAAGCAAATTTTAACAGGGGCAAGGGGACTTACTTGAAAAGGAAGAAGAAAATTCAGGGGCATAGGAAAAGAACAAAAGAGTGGGACTGAATGGATAGCTCTTTCAAAGAGCCAGCACAAGCACAATGGGCCGAATGGCCTTCTTTTATGGTGTATTATTCTATGTCTGGCAGTGGGAATGGAACAATCCTGTACTTGGAAAATGTAAGCTTTTAAATTAAATAAACCTTGCATTTCTGTAGTACCTTTCTCAACCTCAGGATGTCACAAAGTGCTTTACAGCCATTGAAGTACTTTGATGGGTTGTATCATGCCCAGTACAGGCATGTCATATTATGAACTTACAGTCAATAATTCTTAAAATTGGACACAAACAAGCTGTTAAGACAGGTACTGTAAACCATGCGACTCTTGGCATTTGGACGACAGACAGTATCAAGTCTCCAGCCAGCACTTAATTAAATATGAACAAAGGTGAGGGTATCTCAGAGCCATTTGTGGAATTCACACATCTCATTGTTTAAGGGTGGGCCAACACCTAAAGACTATGGGGTTTCCAGACTGCCTGGTCTCCATGTTTCATACCAGAGGAAAAGGACAAATAGCCACTATCAACTTCCCATTGTGCCACAATGGCCTCCCCCAACCAAACTAGGCCGGGTGTGCCTCAGAAGTGTTAACCCAGTGGCCTGTGATCAAAGTTGGTTTCAGGGACTTCACTCTTATTACCCCAGGACCCAGCAAATTATCAAAAGAATCCATCGTCAGCCAGTCTGAGAACCAGACTCTGAAACTAGCTGCAAGTCACCAAACAGCCAAAGTACTTAAACCTATTCCAGTTTCAAATCTCACCTGAGAACCAATCTCCTCGATATTCGACTACAAGAAACCTCATAAACTGCTGTGAACCCTTCCCTTTAGAAAACACTTATTTCAACTTTAAACAATCAAATGCAGTGAAGAAATTGCGGGTTTGCCATGTGGGAGACAGGAAATTATAAATCAGAGACTGAATTAGCAGTAATATGTTCAAGTGCACTATATTTACCTGTATCCAATCTTTGTCAGTGCTGCATGCATGCATGAGACCTAGTGTGTGGTGTTACGTTAATTCAGGGTAAGTGTGTGAGAAGAAATAACCTTCTTTATTTTAACTCACAAAAGCTTGCTGCTGAATCATTTAATTGACATACAAGGATAAGAAAAGATAATTATCTTTCCCTACAAAACAGGCTGATTACAGGCAATAAGTCAGCAAATAGCCTGGGCCCAATTGCTGTCGAATTGCCACTCTGATCCTATTTACTTACATTGCACTGGAGCTCGACATTTCTCACCCAGGATTCTGAACTGGGCCTCCTTTCTTCGTAGTGAAGGAGCACCGGGTGAAGCCAAGACAGGCCCCCTTTTTTACGGTGCTAGCTGCCATATTCTGGTAAGTTTAAACGTCCCAAAGCCAGTTTGACAAGCGATGGAGTGAAGTAAGTGTGTAAGGATGTGTCAGGGGGATAGTCGGGGGGAAGGGGGGTTGGGGCGGGGAGTAGTCAGGTGGTTGGGGGTAGTCGAGGCATCAAGGGGTAGTTGGGGGGTCAAGGACGTAGCTGGGGCATTGGGAGGCTATTTGGGTAGGGGTAATCAGGTAGCGGGTTAGTCATGGAGTAGTCAGGTGGGGGGTAGTTGGGTGGTCGGAGTCAGGGGGACTCGGGTTGGAGATAGTTGGGTGCTTGGAGGGGTAGTAGGGTGAGGGTTACTTGGGTGGTCGGGGGAGGGGATAGTCAGGTGGGGGCTAGTCGAGCGGGTCGGTGGGTAGTCTGGGGGTTGGCGTTAGTCAGGTCAAAGGTTAGACAGGTCAGGATAGCCTGGGAGTTGGGGGTCAGGTGAGTAGTCGAGTGGTTGGTGGGGGGGTTAGTTGGTGGTCAGGGGTGATGGGGGCATAGCCAGGGTGTCCAGTGGGGAGTCTGTGGTTAGTAGTATAGTTACCAGGAGTTAGAGCTGGTTTTATTCCTTCTAACTTTTCCTGAGTAACTATTCTGGTAAGTAAGTCAGAACCATCTGACGTCTCCAACTCTAACTCAGAGTTTCGGACAATTCCAGACACAGGGTAATTACCCAATGGAAGTCTAAATTTGTTAGTGCTTGGAGACTTCAAAGGCGTTCCCCAGGACCTCTGGAGTACGACAATCTGGACAATGGAAGTTCTGGGCCATTTTGTCTGTGTCAGCATAGTCACTGTTATAATGTAGGAAATGTGGCAGTCAATTTGCACATAGCGAGGTTCCACAAACAGCAATGTGATAATGTCCAGATTTGTTTTATGATGTTGATTGAGGGATAAATATTGGCCAGGACATGAAGAATAGCTCTTCTTCAAAATAGTGCCACAGGATCTTCTAGATCCAGATTAGAGACTAGGGAGCCTCAGTTTAACATGTCATCAGAAAGAGAGCACCTCCAACAGTGTAGCACTCCCTTGAATGTTAGCTTATTTTTGAGCTCATGTCTTTAGAGTGAGACTTGGACCCACAACCTTCTGACCGAGAGGTGATAGTGCTACCAATTGAGCCATGACTGACACAAATTGAAATTAATTTAATATTCCAAAAATTCCTTGACATCACAGTCAAAGCTATCCCCAGTCCAAGGACAAGTATCTCTCTATGCTCAGTGCCAGGCCAGTCAATCTACATTCAATGACTTTATTTTAACCTGAACTCACATGATGGCAACAGGACTCTGTAGAAATATGGAGCGGATTCAAAACAGTTTCAATCTTTCAATTACATTTTCAGTTTGCATTTGCATTCATTTCTATGCTTGTCCCATTGGTTCCAAATGTTGCTTTTGACCTGCCTCAGGCAGTTTGTTCAGCCATACAACTGGAGAAGCTAGCAGTTGATTATATGGTCTGCTCACTTCCTCCTTGGTACATGTGTTTTACACAGATCGGTGAACACCTTCCCTGTTTGCACAGACCCAGGTGTAATATTTCAATTGGAGGGAACATTGCTTTGTAAATGTAGCTTAACAATGGCTCATACTTATTCACAAAAGTACAGTAAGTTCATTTAACCTATCTCCACTTGTTCCTTTGACTCTGTTTCCACCCATATATTCATGAAATCAGACTATTTCTCTTTCCCCGACATTGCCAATTTTCACATTGAATGAAGAGCACATTGAAAAGAAAAATTAACACAAAGAAAAATTAACACATTGAAAAGAAAAATTAACACAAAGCTACTTTTCAGGCTCCCTTTGATGGCTCAATTGGCAAGACCACTTCTTATGCCATACAACAACAACTAGAATTTATATTGCACCTTTAAGGTGTAAAAAAGTCCCAAAGTATTTCATAGAAGCGTTACCAAAAATGCACATGGAGCAAAAGGAGATGCAAGGAGTGCTGTCCAAAAGCTTGATCAACGAGTAAGTTTTAAGGAGGATTTTAAAGAAGGAAGGGGAGCTGGAGTGAGGAGGCATAGCCACCAGAGGTGTGTTGAGGAGAACGTGTAAGAGGTTAGAGTTAAAAGAACAGGTAGTTTAAGATGTAGAGTTGGAGGACGTTAAAGATTTAGGAAGGGACTTAAACATGTCTTGGATTTGATCTCTGGACTTTGCTGAGTTGGTTATTCTCACCAGCTTTAAGGTTTTATGGATGGCACAATTGATCTCAGCCTCTCTGAGCTAGTCAAGAGAATAAGTTCAACTGGACTTGCCTTTGTGATAGGCATTGAATGATGGACAAAATTAATGGACATTGATTGAGGACAGTATCACCCAGCTTTTGCTCTCATCTCTCTGCATGGCCCATCTCACTGAGTAACAAGTATTACGACTGGTCCCCTGGCGAGGTCCCCCAATTTGTTATGATCCCGGATAAGATATCCCAAATTGGTAACTTCCCAAACGGGACCTCAATTTTGTTATGCTCCTGCATGAGGAGGGATGAGTTGGCTCCCCTTCTTTATTCAACCCTCTCGGTTAGTTTTAAAAGGGCCCCTTCCCTCGTGGATACCTTTTCCCAGTCCAAATGTATTTATCATTTTAGAAAGGGCCAATTTGATATGCTTTCTTGAGTCAAAGAAAGAGTAAGTTTATTAGTTACTAAAACCCGAGAAAAAAACAATAAAAATGCAACACCCATAGACACAGATTAGAAATGAGAAGTTGAGTCTGAGAAATAAAAGCTTAAAAAAAAATAATAGTTAGTCTTTGGCTTGTCTGTGAGGCGTCGATGGCGAAACATTGTGGCTGTTAAATTGGGTGATTCTGGTAGAGCTGACTTTGGCAGTTGGTTTGGAGATACTTGGTTCTGCAGGTTAGCTGAAGGAGTTGTCCTGTTTCCTCTTTGACTGCGGCTTTGCTGACTTGTGACTTGCCTCCAGCAACAGAGAGAGAGAGAGAGAGATGACAGAGACTTTTACCTGCAGGGATGTCTAGTTGCTGTTCTTCTGCTGTGACCTTCACAACACACACTAGCTCTCCAGAGTTAGAACACACTGATCAGGTTTGCAGCTGGCTCTTTAACCCTTTTTCTTGTATGTTCCTGGAAGGGAAAAACAAACATGTGTTTTGCCCAGAATCTGCTTTCTGTCAACTCAGATCATGTCCGAATTCTGTGACACATCTCAACAGGAGATGGTTTCTGCTGATATGGTAATCGGTCTTCATTGTCTTTGCAACCACAGGAGATTAGAGTTCAGTCCTTTGCATTGTCTCCCTCCCTTTCAAGTGTCTCAGTCTGAAGTGGGCCTTGACACCTTTTTAGATGTGACATTCCAGGGCCTCTCTGGACTCTGGTCAAGTGAACAGCTGATGCAGTTGTACTGTGCCCGTCAGCGTAGGCATGTGAACAGAGGCCTTCGCCGCAAACAGCAGTCCCTCCTGAAAAGGCTGCGCAAGGCAAAAAAGGAAGCTCCTCCAATGGAGAAACCAGAGGTTGTCAAGACTCATCTTCGGGATATGGTTATCCTCCCAGAGATGGTCGGCAGCATGGTTGGTGTGTACAATGGGAAAACCTTTAACCAGGTTGAAATCAAGCCTGAAATGATTGGCCATTACCTTGGAGAGTTCTCCATCACCTACAAGCCTGTCAAACACGGCAGACCTGGTATCGGTGCCACTCACTCCTCCAGGTTCATCCCTCTGAAGTAAACAATTTACGATGGAAATGTGTAAATAAAATTAATTCAGTACCAAAAAAAAAAATAATCCATATATGAATTTTCCAGGAAGTGGTTACTTTACATTCTCAGCCATCTTTTGCGTGTTTGGCTCTTTTAAAAAACACACTTCTTCCTCAAAAGGTTCAATAAGCCTGTAAATCATTCAGGCTGTGATCTGCTGTCATAAGATGCACAGAATCTATTTGGGCCCAAGAAGTATCATCATTTGGATGGGACAACAACACCTGTGGAAGTATGTTTTGGCATAAGTTAGTGTGTTCAGATGAGGGAGAAATACTAATGGGACAAAGAATCTGACAGTTAAACAAGGAATTTAATGGCACACTGACGTTATCTGTAGTGGGTTCGCAAATATAGATAGCAACATGTAAGACCGCCTTCCTTAAGGTCATAGTTGAGGCACAGGTTTAAAACTCCAGGGAGGGTGAAATTGAGTTGGGCAGGAATGCAAAACAGATAGTAGGAAATTGGCCATTCCTGAAATGGAAAATCTAGCAAGTATATAAAGGAGCAGATTCTCTACTACTCCTTTTCCCTTTGCACTGCACCTAAGTTCAATGTCTCCCCCACCTCCCTTATTAATGCTAACCTGAATTCAGAGTGATGACATTTTTTAAACAGCATTGGCGAAACTTGCACACATTTTAAAAAGGAAAAGAAAGACTTGCATTTATATATCACCTTTCATCACCACAGGATGTCCAAAGCACTTTACAGCCAATTAAGTACTTTTGAAGTTTGGTCACTGTTATAATCTTGGAAAAACAAAAGCCAATTTGCAAACAGCAAACCCCCCACAAACGACAATATGATAGCTTGTTTTTGTGCTGTTGATGGAGGGATAAATATTGGTCAAGACACAAGCAATAACAGACCCCTGCTCTTCAAAATAGTGCCATGGGATCTTTTACATCCACCTCAGGGACCAGATGGGCCCTCAGCTTAACATCTCACCCAAAAGAGTATTTCTAACTGTGCAACACTTTGTCAGTGTACTGGAGTGTCAGGCTTCAGTGTCAGAGTGGGAACTCAGAGACATGAGTGTTACCAACTGAGCTGACACTTGTAGGGTCAGCTTCACCTTAAAAGTCAATAAATGAACTGAGGGTAACAGAGGCCCAAAGTGAAGACTAACTTTGTTGGATTAATGGCCTGAATCTTCTGGTTGGCAAGTGGGAGGCGGGCCCCACTCGCCGACCTGTAAAATAACGCACGGTGACATCGGGCGGGTGTCCAGAGGTCACCGCATGTCTTTCAGATCCTCAGTTCGGCAGGCGCGCACCGGAGACAGATGCGCACCCGCCGAACTGTCAAAGGCCTATTAAGGCCGTTAATAATCTAATTAAGCTGGTTATCTGGGCTGCCCGTCCAACCTTAAGGCTGTCGGACAGGCAAAGAGCCCAGGCAGCCTTGGCATTTATCATGAAACCTCATCCACGGGCAGGATGAGGTTTCATGAAGTGTTTATAAATTGAATTAAAATTTTTATTAAAATTCGTTGTCATGTCCCAGGTCATGTGACACTCTCGCATGAGGGCACATGTCTGAAAAAAATTTTTTTCTTCTTTATTTAAATT
Source organism: Cetorhinus maximus (assembly GCF_964194155.1). Taxonomy (NCBI): domain Eukaryota; kingdom Metazoa; phylum Chordata; class Chondrichthyes; order Lamniformes; family Cetorhinidae; genus Cetorhinus; species Cetorhinus maximus. Next base: position 630,352 of record NC_135886.1, on the reverse strand, counting down.
TTTCATAATCAAACTAATCTCCCTGAGGTAGCTCTGTGCCTCAGGGAGATTTCTGCGTTTTTTCATGCTTCCTCTAACTCAGCCTCCTCCCCCCCACCTGTACAGTCAGTACTCAGCGCTTCGGGGTGTGCATCACGCTGGACGGGCCTTAATTGGCCCACCCCACGTAAAATGGCGGCGCGCAGCCGATTGCGGGCGGCGACTGGCTGTGGGGCCACCCACGCCTGCTCCCACTCAGCACCCCACCCCCAACGGGGAGAAAATTCTCCCCAATACGAATATGGAATAAACAGGTGGGGGAAATGCTAAAATAGTTCAAAGCATAGCTGCATTTGTTTGTTGAATATCATGGTTGTGTGTATTGTCAGCCTATATCAGTTAAAAATGACGAATACAGTTTTGTGGGCAGGAATCCCCACTTGCTCCACTACATGAGTTTCCTGTCCCTAAAGTGCATTGAATTTAAAATTCTCATTCTCATCAACAAATTAACTCATCTGTGGCGTGGTCTTCAACTGCCTCAGCCCTAATAGCTAGAACTAATTCCCTAAACACCTCTGCCTCTTTTACTTCTCTCTTTGCATTGAAAATCTGCTGTCTATAATCAACCATTTACCATTTTTCTTAACACCCCACAATTTGTCGGCCTCCATTCTTTGCTTCATCTTTGAAGTACCTTGGGGAATTTTTCAACATCAAGTGAGCTTTATATGTTCCAGCTGCTGAATTACAAGACTATAATTTCATTGTGCCATTTAGACACAAGCATAAACTGTGAGAGCAAAACTTAGATGGTCTATAACTGGGGTTTCAATCCTATCATTAGGTTGCAACCTTGGCTTTTTTGTTATTTTTCTGATCTATATATAAATACTGCTCCATCTAGAACATTCTTGATTGAGTTTATTGCCATTAGTCCGATACTTAGAGCGCTGTTGTTGTTCGACATACTTGATGTCTGATAAGATTCACAATATTATATTAATGCTATCCCCCAGTTAACTTAAGTGTGTGCATGCAGACTCCAGGTAAGAAGGTCAGGTTTGGGTGGAAGGTCCTGCAGCTGATACCTCTGTCCCCCAGCCTCACACGTGTAGAACCACTACTGGGTAAGGTATAAGAGGGCATTTTCTGCCCACGAAATCCACATGGGTCTAAGGTTGCCAACTGTGATTAAATGCATTCCTGGAGCTTTCATCACATGGCTTGACTCAATGCTCCAACCATTAGTTGGGAAAACATCCATCCATGCGATGCATGGCCTTCCTATGCCAATTGGAACAGAATAAGACTCATTACCCAACAGGATGATGCTTGCCTGGCAGCTAAATGGCCTTTTCTTTCCATTTTTAAAAGAGAAATGGTGAAAGAAAATGACAAAAAAAAAACCTTTTTTTAATGTCCTAGGGCAAAGTTTTACTTCTCGGGGTTGGGTGCGCACCTGACCCAGTTGGATGTAAAATAGTGCGCGATATTTCGGTCAGCGGGTGCGCGTGAGAGTCGGTAGTGTGCCCGCCGACAATTAAAAGGGCTGTTAAACCCATTAATCAATGAATTAAGTAGCATGACAGTAAGGCTGTCCGTCCAACCTTACAATTGGCAGCTGGCGAATCGGACAAGCGGCCTTTGGAATTTTTAGGAAACCTCATCCACGGGCGGGACGAAGTTTCCAACAGTAATTTTTTAAAAATGTAAGCATCATTTTTAATATGTCCCTGTTCATGTGAATGAGTCGCACGTGGGGACATGTTCTCCTTATTTTTAGAATCTTTATTTGTCATTGTAAAGTTCTTCAGCTCCCTGAGGCAGCTCTGTGCCTTCAGGGAGCTCTCAGTGTGCAATCCCCCCCGCACATGCACAGACTTCAGCGCTCGCTCTCCTCCCGCCCCCACCCCTCAGCCCACATTTCACACTGGCTGTTAATTGGCCGCCCAGCGTGAAATCGCGGTCAGGGCCCGATCGTGGGCGGCAGTCCATTTCACGGCCGTTCCCAGGCCCGCCAGCCTCGCCCGCACGACGAAGGGAAAATCCTGCCCCTAGTGATTTTTTTATCGAGGGTTGTACACGGCAGTGTCCTGGAGATCGATCTTCAATTCCTGGAGACTTCGGGCCAACCCTGGAGGGTTGGCAACCCTATATGGGTCATTACCTACAAGTGAGGAATAAAGCAAAACAGATCTCAATGCCTTACAAGGAGAAATAAAAAGGTATTACAGAGTGTTAATGGATGGTGATTAACCGGTATTTTGAAGCACTTTTTTCTGTACACTGTAAATAATATATAGACATAGAGAATTGGAAAATGACTGCAAATTAGCTGGGCATTCATTTCATTGCTATGGGAACCTGCAGCACATGAAATGGTTACCATTTTGTCTACATAACCACATCAATGCACTGACGTAATTCATGGTGTGATGTTCCAGAGATGTGAAAGGAGCAAGTATTTCTTTCTTTTTCTGTTTTATTGTGGTATTCATGCTTGACAAATGAAAGCTGAATTCAATTTATTGCACACAGAAGAAACATATTTGTGTCCTTTGAATTTTATCTGTAAGGTGATGTTTAATGACAATGGCACCTTTAAATATGTTAGTCTTTGCGAAAAAAAATCTCAATAACATAAGAGGACTGGGATGGCTCTTGCCAAATTGTTAAAGAGTCCTGTGGTTCCTTTAGATTTCAGCAGCTGAAGTTTAAAAACTTAAAACAAACTATGAGGTGAAGTTGAGTAAAGAATTGACAGTAATGACAGGTGAATCTGAAAGGAAAAGTGATTTTTTTTTTTCCCCTGTGAAAGACTGGGTGCCACAATGGTTCACAATGCAGCCCTTTCTCCCCTGAGACCTGCATTTGTATCAAGCTCAGAATGAATAGAAACAAAAGTCTTCTTTTCTGATGGTTAAAAAAGGGACTGATTATAACGAATGTTTAGGCAGCCTGTAGACAATGCAAGCCCAAAGCATAAATGGACACTAATTGGTCGGTTCACTCATATCTCATTTCGTACTGCTGCAGAATTCACAAATAAGTCAATATGTGTTCTCCTGCTGAGTCAGAAATTTGTTAAGCCTTCATTGAATAAATGGAGCACATTTACAATCAGATAAATTAGGACACATAGGTAAACCGCAATGGGCACACTGGCAATTTTTTAATGGGTACATCAGTAACCCATAATGAGCAGGCAGACAATCTCAGAATGGGCACATAGGCAACAACCTCTAGGGAGCATCAGCAACCTTTTTAGTGAGCACACTATCAATCTCTTAACAAATGCAAATGAGCTTGCTGTCCAGAGACTGATGGCAGGGCAAGATGATAAAGTGCTTAAAAAAGCATACGGGTTGCTTGTGTTTGTAAGTAGAAGAATAGAATATAAAATCAGAGAGATCATTCCAGAACTTTATACATCACCAGTTAGGCTTCAGCTGGAAAATTGTGGACAATTCTTGGCAGCACACTTCAGGAAAGATGTAAAGGCCTTAGTAAAGGTGAAGAGCAGCTTTACCAGGATGGCACCAACGAAACAGGACCTCAGTTATTATTAGGGGGAGATATCAATGAAGAACACACACAGGCTGTGCGCGTACTGACCCACGGCACCGCCTGGACCCGACAAATTAACATTAGTCTAGCACCCTTAAGCAAACAAATTTCTCCCCTTAAGACTGTTTGGCTGGGAACAGAGAAGGTTAAGAGGTGATCTACCATAGATTGCAGTGTATAAGTCAACCCTCCTTTTCAGCCACCACATGCTATCCTTGCATTAATAGTCAGCCTCAATTTTTCACCCCGCAAATGGGTGTTTTACTTACCAGTGCCTTATAATTGGGTGCAAGGAATCAGGCTGGTGATTCAGGCTGTGTTGCAAAGTTGTGCAGCAGTTTAACATGCCCACCTGCACAGAGCAGAGCCTACATGGCAAATGACAAAGATGGTGAGCACCCACACCCACCCGGGCGGTTCACTTTTATACTCAACATATAAGTTGACCCTCATTTTTGGAGGGATTTTCCAAGGCTTCAAAGGTTGGCTTATAAACCGATATCTCTGAATATAAAAATTTTCAAGATGGCAAGAGGATTTTGTAGAGTAAAGAGAGGGAAACTATTCTCTCTGGCAAGTGGGTCAATAACCTGTTAACTCAGCAGATTAAAATCATTCGCAAATGATCTTGAGGGAGATGAGGAGAATTTGTTTCACTCAGATCTGTTAACATCTGGAAAATGCCACCTGAAGAAGTAATAGAAGCTGCATCCATAAATCATTTCAAAAGGTGTTTGAACAGCAATTGAGGACAAGTAATTTACAGGGTTACGGATTAAACTGCTCTTTCAAAAAGGCAGCATAGGGACAATGGGCCAAATGGCCACTGTCTGTGCTATAAGTTTCTATAACCCTCTCACTGAACAAGTTGAAAGGTGATTGAAAATATGACAGGAGGAATAGCAGAGCAATTTGATTCAATCCCAAAGCCGCTCCACAGAAAGAGAAATTATTGAGTGCCTGTGACAATGGGCTAGGGAGGGGTGGCCCAGGCCATGTGACTTGAAAAAGAAATTATTTTTGCAACTACCAGCCTGATTCCTTGCACCCAATTACAATTACAAAATGAACCATTTTGTAAGTAAAGGTCACATTTTCACCCATCACTTGTGAGGCTGGTTGGAGAGATGGGTAGACGTGTGAAAGGGGCCTGTTTTGAGGAGGTGCTACTTTGTTTGGGGCACTATTTGTTAAGTGAGATGTAAATCTGGGAACCATTCAGGTGGGTGCAAAAAGTCCCATGAGATGCTTCAAAGAACAGAAGAGGTTATCCCTTAATCAACACCTCCGAAACAGATTGAAGTGGGCATTTATTATTTGCTATTTGTGGGCCCAAATTACTGTGCACAAATAAGCTGCCATATCTGCTTACATGAAAACAGTATTACGAGGATGTGCTTTTTAAAAAAAAAAATTAATTCCCCTTTTTCTGGCTGGACTTTTTAAAAAAACACAATAAACTGTAATCCTATCAAGACAATGGAGGATTGCTAGTGAGCCAGAATATACAACTTACGTCCATCCAAGTGGGATGAAAATGGAACAGGCACCCAAACTCCCCTGGGGAGTGTGAAACACTCGATCTCCTGTTGGCTTTCACACTACCTTGAAGCTCATGAAAATTTCATGGGATGAGACATCAGAATGTTCTACAAAACCAAGATTACAGCAGACATGGTAATCAAATTCCTCTGGAATATACTGCCAGTAAGGCTTTTAAGGTTGTTTTACCAAGCCAGAGAGATCACAAGGAAAAATCACAATGCTGTATTGAAAAGCTGCAAGGAAGATTTTTTTATTCTT